>NC_050530.1:2681915-2682737 GCF_002922805.2 Oryzias melastigma
AAATACATAGTGTATATATGTATGTTTGTGCATATATATGTATATCTCTGCCTAGCCAAAAAAAATTCGCCACCACAAAAAAAAGGTCATACACGTTGGACCGCCTTTAGCTTTGATTGCGGCACACATTTTCACCTTCACCTGCTTCTCTTCTTACCCTGATGCGCCCATCACTCTGGAACAGGGTAAATCTGGACTCATCAGACCACATGACCTTCTTCCATTGCTCTAGAGTCGGTTGAAGCCTTTTTATTGGTTAGCCTCACTGATTAGTGGTTTTCGTAACACATCCGCTCTCCTTAGCTTGTTTCCATTCAAAGTTGGATCATCTGGACCCCCCAAGACAGTGCACAGAAATTTTTTTTACCATTGATTTTTGAGTTTCACTGATGTCCATGGCAGAAATAAATCCTGTCCACTTTTGTCCACATTTGTAATGGAAGGAATCAAACATCAATATGTGGTTGGAGTCATCTGGACCCCAAAGAGAGCGGAAGGGTTGTTCAGTTCCCTTCGCATTGTGCGAGCGGAAATGCTCTTACTTTCACTATTAAACAGAGCCCTGAGTTCTACTGTTGTTTGGTGGATGCCAATGACTTGACCCTTCTCAAACAGACGAACATCTTTTCCACGACCACGGGATGTGTCTTTCCACGTGGTTTTTTAGGAAATGAAAGCCACATCATTGCACCAGTTGGGTTTAAATAACTTGCTGCCAGCTGAAAGATGTTCGCCCATGCAGTAATTATCCAATAGGAGGCTCGTTCCTATTTGCTTTGTTAAATCCAGGTGGCGACTTTTTATTTGGCCAGGGAGTGTATG
>NC_050530.1:2682783-2695551 GCF_002922805.2 Oryzias melastigma
TATATATAAATTCTAACTGATACAAGATTGGCTAAACTTTATTGTCTTTATCTTATGAACCAATCTTCAAAAACACTTTAAAATTTATTTTGGCATCAATAAAACATCCTGGATTGTCCTTAATGTAAAAACAATTCCAGGAAATTTCGGTGTTCTTCTGGTTTGGAGCATTTCTGAGAATCTATGAATGTAACCGCAACAATTTCCAACATCCAGATCTCCTTCATCAAGTGAACACATCAAAGGTTGTTTTCTGCCCTTCAGGACCCAGTCCTTTTAAAAGTTTTCTGAAGATCATGCTGGTGAACTTGGTGAATAAAAGTCTAACTGGATTTTTCTTGTTGAACATTTTTACCCACATAGAAGTCTTTGACAAGGGAAGGCGTTGTATTTTTACAGCGTCTTTGCATTTCTCTGTCATCTGCTGCCGTTTCCCTTGTTTTCACAAACATGCAAACATGGACCCGCATGTGGACTCAAAAACAAGACAAATATGCAAACATGGATGCACACATACCAGGTCACACACAAACACCTTCTGAGGAACCAGCATGGATTAATGTGTTTGGCCCAACCATATCATTTATTACTGTCCGAGGCCTTTTGTGATGAGGGCATTTTTCAGGTTGCTAACCATTATTTCCTCCAAGCCCCCGGCTTCTCAAAGGACTGCTCCAAAGTGTGTGCATGTGTGTCGATGTGAGACTCGTGCAGCTTCATGGTTACGGTCCAACCATGTAGTCAACCCCCCCCCCTCATTTTATTCTTCAGGGGATTCATGTTGCCATTTCTAACTATACTTAAAGCTCCTTTCCCATTTGTCAACACGTGCCTAAGCTGCTCCAAGCCTGTTTGTTTTGCAGTGAAAGGGTTTTTTTTGTACCTCTATCATACCTTGAGATATTGCTGAGTGTGCTGCATCAATCAACATATAATCTGAGAGGGAGAGGTGGAGGGAAAGCAAAACAACAACAAAAAAAGAAGAATAGAAAGAATGCAACCATATCTTCCTACAACTCATCTTCTTATTCAGTTTCCTTTTGTAGGGAAATGTTTTTGTACACCGCTCAGCTGAAGGACAGGATAAATCTAGTCTGGTATCATAGGTTTGATTGAAAGACCCACTCCGATCATCTTGTGATCTATTTTAAAAGCGTTAAAGTCAGTTGGTCTGGACTGAGTCCACTTAATTTGGTCCAGATCAAGTCCTAAACACAGAGAGAACTGGACTCTTTGGACCCTCCTCATGGTCCAAAGAGGAAGTACCCGCTAGTTCAGAAAGCCATAATTCCATAGACTTCTATAAAAAAATAAACAGCTATTACTTGGTTTGTCAGAATAACCATTCTTCTTCTAGTATCTCTTTTTAACATGTTCTTGCTAAACCTTTCATAACATATTTTCTTGATCACGTTATTCAAGTTATAAATTAGCCAATCAGATGCCTCATTAATGCTCCACCTCAAATGTTTAAGGCGTTTGACAGATTTTTAGATCAATCACTGCTTACTAACTGGTTCCAACATGGCGAAATTGGGCGATATCCGTACCGATGAAAAATAGTGACTAAATTGACTTCATTTTGACACAACCTAAGGTAAAACGAGTTTTTATACTAAATTAAGGCTTTTTATACTTTTATAGTATAATAGACAGTTATATTTTGACATTAACACATTGATGAAGGCATAGTTCAGGGGTCTGCAACCTGTGGCTTCCATCCTCTATGGAAGCTCTCTAAATAAAGCTGTTTTTGAATGACTTGGCACGAGTTGTGTTTATTCATATAATTATGATTTAGTGAAAACTGTGCACTTGTGAATTTTATTTTATTTTTTTTTTTACATTAATTTCAATAACGTTTTGTTAAAGGGTAACCAAACCCTAAATGAACTCTTTTTGGCTGTTGACATCTATAAATGGGGCATTAAAAGTGCTATCTTTTGGTGATTGCCACATTTTTGACAAATTGAAATAAAACTGTTTAATCCTGCAAAATATAGTCAAAAATCGCCTGTGTTTTGCCCCCTACAGGTTGAAATGAGGTATTACAGTTGGATTTTGTGATTGGTCAAACCATGCACCTTTCAGAAGTCTGACGTCATGATCTGGAGCTCCAGTAATGATCCTGCCCCCAAGCCCCTCCCCTGTGGGTGGAGTCAGCCTCCAACTTCCTGGTTTGGTCACCCTTTAATATGTCCAATAGAAATGCAGCTACTGCTGCTTCACTGCTCATCCTTTAATTCCCCGTCATGGTAGCCGTTTTAGTCCAGTTATTATTCTCTGAGCACAAAGACTATTCAGACATAAAAAGACGTACAAGTCGTCTACCTGTAGATGCATCAAAATAGAGAAAGCAGGGAGCTTAAAACCTGCCGATAGTAGTTTCTTTGTCACAAATACAAGGTTTTCCAACAGCTTTTTTCTAAAAAGAAATACTCTAAAATGAAATTGGGAGCTTTATTTTCTACTTTAGAAAAAGGCCACAAAAACTTTAGAAAACACAAAAAGCTAAATTTACGTCAAAGTGTATCTTTCAGAGATTAAACTAATTAAATACCAAAATTAGTTTGTTTTCAGATGAATATTTGGTTTTTTCGGCGTCTAAGCTCAAGTACTGATGCAGTAATTGTAGAAAATCTCTGTAAAGGTGAATGTTCTTGACCTTTAGAGCATTCCACCACAACCCAAATGTGGACGTGATCACAAGGTGGAATGATCGTACAAAATTAGTTTGATGATAAAACACAGATTTTGAAGGAGGACTGCATGGAAAAGGTGCTGACTGGAGCTGGGGGTAGTGGCACAATTTTTACTTTTCGCAATTGGGAGTTCCTTTTGGTTTATAGGTCATTGAAATAAATCTACAGAATCTATAATATAATGGATTTTCACAGAGCTTGCAAGCCTTTTTTTTTTAAAAAAAAGACTTAAAGCATCAATCATCGTCCACCTTGAACTGATGAGCAAAAGACTTGTGTCGTCCGAATTGTTTTTCAGATTGACAGTGTCACCATTTATACTATAAATGGCAACTATAATGGTAAACAGTCCTAAATTTGTTGAGGTACACACAATTCCAATAGATCAAGGCCACTATTTTTGTCAAGTGTAAAATCAAAGATTAAGATTCATCATCCAGTGTGCATCTGATTAGCCAGTTTATAACCTGAATAACTTGTTATAAAGACCAGTGGATACTTCCTGTTTGGAATTCAAAAGGAGAGAGGATGATCAGTCCAGTTCTCTATATACTGTCTATGGTTTGAAGGGCTAAATGTAGGGGTACGGAAAATCGGAAGAATTTGGATTTTGCTCTCTGGTATGTCAAAGAATGTGTTATTTCAGTGTCTCTGGCTAGTCATATCTGATCACAAAGACAGAAAATGTAAAAAGTAGTCCAACAGTAACTAATCATCACGACAAAAATCAAATGTTTGTTGAATTGTTTTTTTTCTAAAGAATTAAACTTTTATCCAAACTGTCGTGGAAAACCTCAATAGTAGATATTCTAATTTTCCTCAGGGAGAAACATCCAAAACATGTTTTTTCTTTTAATAAAAATGCTATTGCTAGCTCACTACAGCAGAGCTCACTACAGTGGAGCTTGCTAGCTAATACAGCAGAGCCCGCTAACTCAATACAGCATGGCTCGCTAACTCAATACAGCAGAGCTCGCTACCTCAATACAGCAGAGCTCGCTACCTCAATACAGCAGAGCTCGCTAGCTCAATACAGCAGAGCTCGCTAGCTCAATACAGCAGAGCTCGCTAGCTCAATACAGCAGAGCTCGCTAGCTCATTACAGCAGAGCTCGCTAGCTAAATACAGCAGAGCTCGCTAGCTCAATACAGCAGAGCTCGCTAGCTAAATACAGAGGAGCTCGCTAGCTCAATACAGTGGAGCTTGTTAGCTTACTACAGCAGAACCCGCTAGCTAGCTAAATACAGCGGAGCTCGCTAGTTCACTACAGCAAAGCTTCCTAGCTAAATACAGTGGAGCATGCTATCTTGCTACAGAGGAGCTTCATATTACTTACTATCTCCAAGCTACCATTAGCAGTGCAACAAAAATGGCGAGGAGTATTGGACTTTTCCAGATGTACAGTTTTTAACTAGATACCAGCTCAGAAGAGGAAATTAAAGACGTTCATGGAACTATTTGTCTACAAGTGGATGCTTCAGAATAGAGTGTATTTTTGGTCGGAAATACGCTTAAAACAACTTGATACTCAGAAATGTAATTTTGAGCTGAACTATATTTATTTATGCACTCTATTATCAGAAAATGCCACAACATGTATAAAGCACTATTTCCATCAAGTGGGTCTTTAAAACCACCAATAATCTGCGTCTCCCAGATCTGCGTTTGTCATTCAGTGATTCACCCTAAACCATCACTCTGTCTCTGCTCCGCTGTCATTCCAGACATGACCACTAATCTTCTGGAGTGTTTGGCATTTCTTTACCTTTTTGGCACTCTGTTTCTGTCTAGTCTGTGCTTGCTTTCTGATCATTGTGCCTCGGCTTGCACCCTCCCTGCTTTGTGAATCCTCCCGTTTTTCTCTTTCAGCTCCGGCCCGGCTGGCGGGGCGGCACGGCCCTTTCACTTCTACTTTTTGGTTCCTGGAGTTGCACCGACGGGTCCTCCCTTTTATGTGTAATGGATGTCGATGGAGGGGATGAAAGAGCCAAAAGTGGTTTCAAGTCAGAGAGAAAAACAAACTACAAACTAGGATGAAAGTACTGCGATTTTAATCAACCTTCTAACCTTTTAGTGGCACACTTTGAACAGACACGACGGCGTGGAAGTGTCACAAAGCCGGTTTTGAAGCCCGCTATTCACAAACAGCGCTCGCCGAGGCCAAAACATAAAAGATGCTGTTGGTGAAAGAAGCAGAGCCCTGAGCAATGGACAGGAGCAATGCGATCTAATGAGCTGCCTTCGTGTCTCTTTATAGGTGTCATCAGAGTCTTGTGGGCCCAGTGATTCTTTTATATGGCTTTATAACAGCTAAACAACAGGAGGCCAATAATGTGTGACTTTCTCACTTTAAGAGATGAAGACATCTGCCTAGATGCACTTATACAAACGGAATGCGGATTTCTCCGCCGGTTTTGAACAATGCTGAGGCTGAACTAACAACAGCTCCAGAAACAGGTTTCACTATCAGGGAGCGTTCTTCAAAAATATCCATAATCATTCCATGTTTGGCATTGAGAGAAGAGCCGAGGATGATGTGAAAGAAAACATTTCTGAAGCCGGCAGGTTCTCAGTCAGCAAGGCCGAGTGGGTCCCATATGGTTCAAAAGTGGGAAGAAAATGTGGATCCACTGGGTTTGTCTGCAGTTTCGGTGGTGGCTAGCTTACCACATTGGAGCTCGCTATCTCACTACAGCGGAGCATGCTAGGTTACTAAAGCAGAGCTCGCTAGGGAAATACAGTCGAGCCTGCTAGCTCAATACAGTGGAGCTCGCCACCTCACTACAGCAGAGCTTGCTAGCTAAATACAGCAGAGTTCGTTAGCTCAATACAGCAGAGCTCGCTAGCTCAATACAGTGGAGTTTGCTAGCTTACTATATCAAAGTTCGCTAGCTCAATATAGCGGATCTCGCTACCTTACTACAGCAGAACTCATAAGCTCACTACAGTAGAGCTCACTAGCTCAATAGATTGGAGCTAGCTAGCTAAATACAGTAGAGCTCACCAACTCAATACAGCGGAACTCGCTAGCTCACTACAGCGAAGCATGCTAGCTCACTACAGCAGAGCTCGCCAGATTTCTACATTGGAGCCTGCAAGGTCAATACAGCAGAGCTCGCTAGCTAAATACAGCGGAGTTCATTAGCTCAATACAGTAGAGCTCGCTAGCTCAATACAGTGGAGTTTGCTAGCTTACTACATCAGAGCATGCTAGCTTACAGCATAGCTCAGTACCTAAATAAAGCGTAGCTCGCTAGCTCTCTACCACGGAGCATGCTAGCTCTCAACATCGGAGCTCACTAGCTCACTACAGCAGAGCTCGCTAGCTAAATACAACGGAGCATACTAGCTTACTACAGCAGAGCTCACTAGCTCACTACCGTAGAGCTCGCTAGCTCAATAGAGCGGAGCTAGCTAGATAAATACAGTAGAGTTTGCTAGCTCAATACAGCGGAGCTCGCTACCTCAGTATAGCGAAACATGCTAGCTCACTACAACAGAGTTCAGTAGCTAACTACAGTGGAGCTCGCTAGCTAAATACAGTAGAGCTCATTATAGTTTACTCTATCGGAGCATGCTAGCTCACTACAGCAGAGCTCCCTAGCTTAATAAAGTGGAGCTCGCTTGCTCAATACAGTGGAGCATTCTAGCTCGCTACAGCTAAGCTCACTAGCATTCTACAGTGGAGCTCACTAGCACGATACGCTGTCCACTGAGTAGCCGGCTAGCATATCAAGCTAACTCACTGAATCCCCACCTAAGTCAATGTGGGCAAACCGTACGGATAAACCCAATCAGGACCCACATTTTCAGCACACTTTTAAACTAAGACCCACTTGACCTTGCTGGCTGGGTTCTTTTTTTTTCCTGCTTTGTGCTTAAAAAAAATCCTCAATTTTTAATGGAATGTATTAAAGTTAAGCATGTTTTTATCTCTGAGTAGGTATTTAGAACAAATATTTTTCTTTTTATCTTGATAAAACAATTTTTTCTCATAATTTAGCCCATTATTTGAGTTGTATTCCCATTTTTTGGTATTTAAGAAACAAAAAACCCATAAAAATTAAAGCATTTTTAATTTTAATTAGAATCAATAGCTTTTAATCATCCTAAAACCTACTACTGCGGGTGGTTTAAAGCTACAAGAAGATTTATTCAACACATTTTGGACCTCTGTGGATGTTAAAGCGTACTCTTCACCCATCGCTCACGCGCACCGGCAGCAGGTATGAGATTCATGCTGCGGCTCGTGATAAAACCTTTCGCCCGGGCATGCAGACATATTAGCAGCATGAGTGTAACTTTATTGGAATTAAACTGTTTTCACATTCTAGAGAGATAACAGTTGCTCTGATGAAATCGTTGCTTATGAAAGTACAAACTTGAACCAACAGGAGACGATGATGTACTTGAGTTAGTTTTGTTATTGAAGTTCCCGAACACATTTTTATGGAAGCATCCAAAGAATCTGACATTTTGTTTTTTGTTTAATTGTATATTTTTTTCATTATTTGATTTCACACTTGTTTTTACTTTAAAGTCTGCTCTTTGTCTTTCCATGTTTCCAGTTTTGTTCTTATTTCTATTTTTTTGGTGGGGGCCCGCGGTACACTTGTGGGCCAAACCATGGTTAGTGATCTGTATGGATCACGGATTATCCGTGATCTGTTACAACCCTAGTTTCTTTGGTAAAAAAGTAGCGAATTAGCTAAAAAAGGAGCTAAAGATTAACAGAATTAGCATTAGCAGGTCAAGTGCAGCCGTCCAGACATTCTTTAATATTGTTTAGCATCATTTTCTAAATGGTGGATTACGGCTCTAAACGAAGGAATTTGTGGAGACACGTCACTGGCAGTGATCTTTATTGAGACAAAGAGAGACTTTTAAAACTGAAGAAAGAAAAGGCAGACTTCTACAAACTGGTTTGTAATGCGTTTCTTCAGAAGGTGCGGCGCATGGACTTAGTTTATAAGTAAAATCAAGTCAATAACATTTTTTGCTATTTTTTTCCATGCTACAGTTCAATGGGAGCAAAAGGTTCAAATGAAATTTAAACAACACACTTTAGCTGTTCTCAGTCAAACAGTGAATAAGCTGCTCTTCACTGCAAAGAAGTCTATCTAACCAAGATAAATAAACTCAAAATTAGTCAAAAACATTTTTTTGATCTTGTTTTAAGTCATATAGAATATAATGGGTAAGATTATAAATCTTGTTTTGAGATTATCTTTTATTTCTTACTGTTATTTCATCTTAAAATTGTTGTTTTTGTATGTATATTAAGATAAAAACACTTGAGAGATTTTTTAAAATTAAATAAAAAATAATTAAATTTTAGCTACAAAAACTTCAACTTTTGAACAAACATTTATTCATATAAGGTTCATATGTTTGTAAATCTGACAGATGACGTCAGTGCCTCACCTGCCGTGAACCTCAACACACAGTGGCATTTCGAGAGAAATCACCCTGCTGGACATTTTGGGGTATGTGACCGTAGAATTAATGGATTGTAAAATAAAAAAACACCAATAAATTTCTCTTTTAGCTGATCACATAAACCGCTTTTACTGCTGAATAAGATCATTGTTTGTCAAATGTAGACAAAATGAAAGAAAACCAAGAAATCTATGTTTATAAAACATTAGGGCTGTGAACATTAATGCATTAACGCATGCGATTAATCAAACAGAATTAACGCGTTAAAATCCATTAGCACCTCGAGGAGCAGTATTCTTTCGCTTTGTTTCGCTGATTTAGGCTTTTTGTGTTTTTGTTCAAAAGCTGCATATTGTCATAAAATGTACCTAGTAAAAGATTGTGATTAATAGTTATTAATCATAAATAGGGCGGGAATCGATTAAAAAAAAAAAACTAATTAATCGCAAACTTGGGAACAATTAATCGCGATTAATCGCAATTTTCGGCAAATACATTTTTCCAGTATTGCCGACCACTTTTTATCTGAAAATAATCCCAGTATAAAATCACACACAAAACTCTAAATCTAGAGCTTTTATTTTTAATTAATGCTGTCAATCAATTACAAATCAGATTAATCGCACTTTTGTGTTATGATTAATAACTATTAATCACAATGTTTTACTGGGTACATTTTATTACAATACGCAACTATTGAACAAAATCACATTGTGGAAGGCTAAATCTGCGAAACAACGAAGAGAATACTGCTCCTCGAGGTGCAATTAAATCACGTAATTGAATATTAACGCGTTAATTCTGTTTGATTAATCGCATGCATTAATGCATTAATGCTCACGGCCCTAATCATAACACAAAAGTGTGATTAATCTGATTTGTAATTGCTTGACAGCATTAATTAAAAATAAATGCTCTAAATGTACAGTTTTGTGTGTGATTTTTTTTAGATAAAAAGTGGTTGGCAAATATTTTAAAAGAAAGAAAGAAAAATTGCGATTAATCGCGATTAATTTGCGATTACTCTGGTAAATTTTTTTATCGATTCCCGGCCCTAAAAAACATTAAAGTCAGAAGAAAATTTTGTAATTAGGATGTGCTTTTAGATCCCTCTAGAACTGACAAAAAAAAAGAAAAAAAAAAGTGAGCGAAGACGTGCTCAATTATTAAACTATTAAAAATCGGGTTAGTTGGGATCAGATCCAGCTTGATGTTTAGACCCTGAAAATCCAGTGAAACAAAAGCACTCGCACACCTTTAAACAGGATTAGGATCTGCCAACATGCTGAACGCTACAGCTTGTACTCGTGTTTTACATACTTGTCATCGCCCTCTCTGTTTGTGCGCTCATACCAGCATCCCCTCTGGTGTGTGTGCCGCAGCTAACGACAGAAGTAAGCAGACATGTTCGGCGGCATTAGTAGTGCATGTAAACGCTGTAGCCGTCCCCCCCTCAACCCCTCTTTTCTCCACGCTTTTATCTCCAAATCTGCTCATCCGTCTCTCCCTGCTTCTCTTTCTGTTTATCCATCTCACTTTCCCAGACCCTTAAGCCTCTTTTTTTCTCCCCCTTTTCTCTTATTATAATTTTCCCTCCCTTTTCTTTCTTCTCTTCTCCACCACCACCTCCGCTGACATTATTTATTTCTCCCCGCAACTCCATCTGTCTGACGATCTGTCTGCCTCTCCAGCCATTCATCCACAATCAGTCCATTGCTGATGTGGCGTGATGGAGGAAGTAAATAAACAGAGCCGAAGCCAGGAGTCCTAAAAGATCTGGTCTTTGCATGAATGAAAGTAATTCATCACTACCTCGTCTCTCCCTCCCGGTTTCTTCTCTGTACAGGAGATGATTTATCTTTAATAGTAATAGTGAGTCAGGTGATCCAGGAGAGGAGGAGGAGGGAGGTTAGCCGGAGAAAGGGAATTATTAAATGTCACCAGCGGTTTTGATGCCACCTGGGGCCGCGATGCCATTTTTGTTTTGGGTTTGCTGCTGGTCAGACGGAAGCTTTATTGGCAGGTATTTTCATTTCAACCACGGCAAGAAGGTAAAGTATAAAAAAAAACTGGAGGGGGGACGAATATTGAGCTCTGAAGGAGTCCTGTTTTTAATTTTAAAGCCCGAACGCGGAAGATGGACGTGATGAATGATTGCAAACAACAGGAAGTGAAAAATAGAGGGAAATATTCAGCAGCAGAGGCGCACCTTCTAGTGAGACATCTCCACCAAGTCCCGCTTCCTCCTGCCTTCCCGCTCCCCCTCCCCACATAACCAATTAGCTCCGAGGCCATAATGGATGTTGTTTGTCGTGTTTCCCTGTCAGCGGATTGAATTAGCGCCTCCGTGTGTGTGCGTGTGCGTGCGTGAGTGATCATCTTATCGGCTCTTAGTACAGTAATGAAACACAGTTATAAATGGCTGCAATCCTGTTAACAAAACAGCACCTGAGTGCAGCCCGCCAGATAAATCAGAACTGGGCCGTCTCCACGTCGACCCAGCGGCTGTTGCTAAGGCGTGGAATCGCCACGAGACAATTGAATCATTTGCTCCCTGTCTGATAAAGTGTCTGTCTTTAACAAGCGCATCGCTGCTATAAAAAATAAGGCAATTTTTATATATATAACTACAAAATTCCTTTGTGTTACGATTAATCGATTTGTAGTCCTTTGATCCAACCAGATTGATTCATTTTTTATCTACTTTCTATGATATGTTTAATTCCGTTTTCGCCAAATTATCTCTCATTATCATAGACAGGCATCAGCAACCTTTCACAGTAAAAGAGCCATTTGGGCTCGTTTTCTACTGATCAAAACCTAGAAGGAGCCGCATGGACTTACTTTAGCCCTTAAGAAAATTGGCATTCATGACATTCTCATTGTTTTTTCAATTTTAGTAAATGTGAATTATGTGAAGTATTTTTTGGAACGAACAAAAGCAAAAATATCAAAAGAAACTATCATGTCTCAAATGGGGATGATGTTTTTTTACCCTTTACCTTTAGTAGAGGCCAAATTAGCAAAAAAAACTAGCTTGTTGCTTAATTATAAGCTGAACTCCAAATTAGCAGACAATTCCTCAGTAAATGAAATCAGCCAAAAATGTTAGCATGTTGCTAAAATAAAAGCTAAACTCTAAATTAGCCTAAAAACCCCAGTAGACAACAAGCTAGCAAAAAACGTTACAATGTTGCTAAAACTGAAGCTAAACTCTAACAAAATACGATAACAAAGTAGTAAAAAAATGTTAGCCTATTGCTAAAATATTGGCTAAACTCCAAATTAGCATAAAAAAACTTATTAGAGGCCAAATTACCCCCCAGAAAAATGCTAGCTCGGCACTCAATTACTAGCTTAACTCCAAAATAGCCTAAAATTCCTTAGTAAACTAAATGAGTCAAAAATGTTAGCATGTTGCTAAAATAGAAGCTAAATTCTAAATTATCCCAAAAAACTTGAGTAGATAACAAATTAGCTGAAAACATCAGCATTTTGGTAAAATATTAACAAAACTCCAAATTAGCATAAAATTAATCATTAAACTAAATTAGTCAAAAACATTAGCATGTTGCTAAAATAGAAGCTAAGCTCTAAATTAGCCTTATTACCCCAGTAGACAACAAGCTAGCAAAAAACGTTACCATGTTGCTAAAACAGAAGCTAAACTCTAAATTTTTTGAAAATTACTATTTTATTTTTTCTTTAGCCGGAGAGCCACCATGAAGACGTAAAAAGCCACATGTGGCTCTGGAGCCGTAGGTTGCAGACCCCTGTCCTAAGACATAGTTTCTGCAGAGTTCATCAGAAATTGGACTCTAAGTTGAGGGCAAAACTATCTCTACACAAGTAAACCTCCACTTATTTCCCATTTCTCTGTATTCGCGGATGACTCCAGTCCCCAACCCCCGCGAATAAGGCGGGATTACTGTATATTTTCTCCGCGACAGACCTGATTCACATGAACACATAAACATTCACATAAACACGGGTCTGGAGCTAAAGCGCCAATGGAAAAGTTCTAACAGTTTTACAAATCTGAACACTTTTTAAATATCCTTTTACCCCATTCACCATTTTATGACCCATTTTAAGCTAACCCTTAAGACTAAACTGTTTATTCACATTACATTTTTTCAATAAAAGTGGCTAAAACTTGGTTTCCCGCTAGTGATTTTCATCCGCCATCTTGACTGTAACCAGCAACAAAGGGACTAAAGCTATGAAAGATGCGACTGAGGAAGAAGATGGACCCGTGTACGGAGGAGTACCAAGTACGGCAGCATTGGGCTTAATCGTTTTGAGTCTTTTACCGCATTGACCTGCAAACTTCAACATTAAAAAAAAACATTTGGTCTATTTTCTTACAGACCAGAACCTAACGAGAACCATAAAGTCCCACTTTATTGTTTAAAAATACACAATTTTTATGCTTTTTGTCAATTAAATTTATAAATGTAACTTAGATATTACAAAAACTGAATTACAACATATATAATTCAATTATGTTTATTTATATATATATATATAAAACATATATATGTTTATATACACATGTTTTATATATATATAAATATATATTATATATATATACATATATGTTTTATATGTATTTATGAAACATATA
>NC_050530.1:2695660-2701745 GCF_002922805.2 Oryzias melastigma
GTAGAGTCTATTAGAAAAAAAATCAAAACATTTAGAATAAGTGTAATTCCCTAAGATGTGAGGCACAAAACTCCAAATCAATTTTCAATCCTTATAAACGGAATTTGTTCACAACTTTAACCACTTTAGTGTAATTTACCAAAATAAAACAACGTTTGGAGACTTTTTATTTGACTAACTAAATTAAAAACACAAATTTAAAGTACATTTCTACAGAATTTGACAGTAAATTAAACTTTTTTTGCTTAGTTGTTTGACATGTTCAAAATCTAAGCAGAAATGACAAAACTTAAATAACGAATCTATTACGTATTCAATGGTTTTCATTAAAGCTAAAGAGCCACAATAAAGGGATAAAAGAGCCACATGTGGTTTTGGAGCCACAGGTTGCAGAGCCCTGACCTATAACATAGAAAAAGATCCTTTCAAAATGAAATACAACAATAATTGATATTGGAAAATGCCATTTAGATTGAAGCACGGTGAGTTTATTTGATTATAATGTAAGAATCATGTGGTAGAATGTTCTAAGAATGTTCCGCTTGTATTATTTTCATGTCGAAAAACAACAATTTTATGAAAATATAATATGATTTGACATTAATTCTTGTTTGTTTTTTTAAATATAATTAATTTACACTTTATTATCTTGCTGTTTTGACTAAAGATGTCCTGGATCGATTTTCGGTCACTGAATCATATCGTCAACCACGAATCGAATTGTTAAAATGAATCGCTACACCCCAACTTTTCACAATTTGGGAGAGGCTGCTTTAGTAATCGAAGTGATAATGTAATATTTGATGCACTGCTCCGGTTCTGGTTGTTCTTCATGGTGATGTGAGCCGCCGTGCGTGTCGTCTCTTCCTCTCGCATTCGTCTGTCTTCTTGCTGGGGGACTATTAAGACAGTGTCTAATGTTGCGACACACTCCAGCGCTCGCACACTTAATTGTGTTAATGTTTGAGTTCACATGATCTTTCAGGGCTGTCATTCCCTCCGATTATTCAGCCCTGTTTTCAATTACGGGCCCGCAACGCATGATATACCTGTCTCTGCGTTGTTGTGAGCTAAACAGATAAGACTCAATTCTCAGGAAGGATTTGATCCGACTTCTTTGTATCCTTATTTTTACTACCAAAAAAACGGAACGGCTCCTCCTCAAACTCATTTTTGAAGCACGTCTGGAATAGTTTCGGCTCCGGTCACTGATCACACCAACACATCATCACTTATTGTGCATATGAGAGGAGTGAACTCTGTGTTTCCACACTCTGGCGGCGGGCAGCGGAGCGTGAGCGTGAGTCAACTGTACGGGAGGAGGGAAAATAAAAAGCACATAGCGCAGTCATTACTTGCTGAACTGAGCCCAGTCAAGCAAATCCGAGCGAAATGTGCGCGCGTGAGAGATGGGCTTTCCGTGTGCTTGTTAGTCATCTTTAGTGTCGTTGCTGCTCTTCTTGCCTTGGCAAGAATTTTCCTCCTCCGTGGTTTACTTACCGTCACACCGAGCTGCCTGAACTACAAAACAGGGAGGATTATGGGTGGAGATCCGAGTTAATTCCTGTGTCCTGTGCGATTATTCCAGGCTGCCTCGTATAGCGTTTGAATGGTGCCAGCAAACAGGTGAAAGGCGCACATTCCCATGTCAGTGTGGTCCGCCGTGCCTCTTTGATGTGTTAAAAAGCTATGATTAGCTACATAAACAAAGCAAAAGTCCTGATTGATTGAACGAGTTTTATTTATAATAGAGGTTGTCCTTTTGCAGGTGAGTAATGGGATTGGCTTGTAGCGCTGTCAGGTTGTTCATTATAGTTACAGAAAAAAAAAAAAAAAAAAAATGAAAAGACAAGAGCGTGCTCAGAAACACAGCAGGTTTGGGATCTGTTCATTCCCAGGAAAAAAATATTCTAACCTGAAGAGGTTTCACATGAACCCCTTCCTTTTCCCCAATTGGTTCACTTTGTTTGGCGAAAGCTGATGTTAGTCTATGAGGGTCTTGGTCTGCTTGCAAGTGAACCCTGATGCGGTTCGGTGGAAACAAGAAGAGTGATACTACACTGAAATCGGGCTTGGAAACGAGCGTTTGAGCACCAACTTCCACTGAAAAGTCTATGTAAGCAAAATTTAATATGAGTTTCGGCTTCTGTGGTCAAAAATTTTGCCATTATGTGTCCCTACAGATGTTGTAAGTCAGTTTTCGGGTTCTACGTACATCGAACGTTAAACGTTAAACCAGTGTAAGTTTGACCAATCAGGGGCTCGGATTTGGTAGCGACGTTCTGTTAGTGTACTTTTAGAAACATAGAAGTGTCAACAGTTTCATGCCAAAGGCTCACCTTTACCTATTAGAGTCTTGGTTTACTTGCAAGTGAACCCTGATGTGGAAGAGCTACGTTCACAGAAATGTATGTTCAAGCGATCACTTCTGATTAAATTAAACGTTCATATTTGCCCATTATGGGCTTCCAGCCTTCCACGTTAGAAACTCTCGTGTTCACGCCCCACTACACACGTTTTTAAGTCTGTTTTTGGGGTCTATGTACAAAACGCAGCCATCATCACACGTTAAAAGATATACCAGTTTTTTATTTCATTCATTTTTTTAATGAATCAAATAAATAATAGTAATTAAATTATATCACTTTATTTTGTTTTATTTATACTATCTTAAATAAGTAATAATAAATAATAATAAAAATAAAGTTATCGATATACCAGTTTTTTGTCTGTCTTGTTTTTATTTTGTTATTTTCACTTATTGAATTAATAAAATAAATAATAAAAATAAAGTGATATAATATTTTGTTAGTTTTTTTATTTTACATTTTTTAAATAAATGAAATAAAAAAATGTTTGTTGTTTTATATATATATATATATATATATATACATATATATATATATATATTAAATTTCTTAAATAAATTATAGAAATAAATAATGATACAAGTTATGCCAGTTTTTTGTTTGTCTTGTTTTTATTTTTCATTTTACATTTATTAAATTAATAAAATAAATAATAATAAAAATATAGTTATACCAGAACTTGTTTGTGTTTTATTTTACATTTTTAAATAAATAAAATAATTGTTTGTTTATATATATATATATATATATATATATATATATAACATTTCTTGAATAAATACAATCAATAAATATTAATAAAAATAAAGCTATACCAGTTTTTTTGTTTGTTATACTTTTATTTTACATGTACTATATAAATAAAATAATACAAATAAAGTTATACCAGTTTTTTTTATTTTACTATAATCAAATAAATAATTAAAAATAAAAACAATATTATAACAGTTTTTGTTTTTTTTATTTTACATTAAATTGATAATAATTAAAAAAAGTTATACTAGTTTTTTGTTTTTATTTTTCTTTACTTTAATTATTAAAAAATACTAAAAATAAAGTCATACTTGGTATTTCTGTGGCTTTATTTATATACTTTTGTATATTTTTTTTTGTATTTTTTAAAATAACAAAATAATACAACTTAATAACAATTTCTAAAAATAAAAAGTATACGTTGCATTTTAACCAATCAGGACTCAGATTTGTTAGTATCGTTGGACTGTGTCCTTTTCAAGTCCCAACTGTTTGAAAACGATCATAACATAGAAATCAATAATCTCAGTTTGTGTCAGGACGGAAGTCTTTGATACCAAGTTTATCATAAATCAGAATAGAGCTGTGAAAGAACAAACCTGAAGCAAGATTTGCACCGCTACGACATTTTACACAATTCAGTGTGAACCAAAAACGCTAAAAAAGGCTCTTTAATGAGTTGTTGAACGTGCACCACATGCGTCTACATAGCATGACTCATGCAAATATAGAGCATTTAAAAAAGAAACGCCAATAGAAATAATGGAAACAATTTAAATGTCTTGCTAAAAAAACTCGTGTCATCAAACCACGCCGCCACATTTTTCCAGGCGCTTTGGTCCGACCAACGGTGAAAGTGTGGAATTTCTCTGCGTTCCCCGCTCTATGAAACCTGTTCTAGGGAAACAATGAAAGCTCTCTTCTGCACACACTTCCTGTTAGAAATAAATCTACATTTCTAAATGACGTGTAACGTGACACCTGTCAAAGTGAGAAGTAAACTTGTTTCACTTTAAGCCAAGATGTTCATAAAAATCTCATTAGATAACGAAACACAACAGATCTCGTTTTCACCAAAGGCGGTTTACTATAAACTTACAAAACTTACAATTTGGTTTTAAAATATTGTTTATCGGAAAAAGGGTTTTGGGAAGATCATTATTTTGTAAAATATGTTTTATGCACTCTTAAAACACTTGAGTTATTTCATCATTAAAGTTTGAATTTTTTTTTAAATCAAACTAATTTTTGTGGTTATAGTGTTTTTTTTTTACCATAATTTGTTTTTTTTCCCTCCAACTCAGAAAATGTTATAATTTTTTAAAGTTGGAATTGGATTTTAAAACTTAAGTTTTTTTTAGCTATGAGGTTTTTAGTATGTGTGGTTTTTTTTTCTATATTATTTTTTGTCAAATTTACCTTCATTTTTATCTGACGTGAACTGAAAAAAAAACAGTTTTTACATCTATTTTATTTTTTAAAAATTAAAATAACTAAAGATATAATTGACTAAATAAAGTTTTCAAGGTTTGAAAGAGCTTTTAACAGTTTAAACTATATATTTATTAATAACATGATGGCATTCACAGTTTTGCAAAAGATGGCGGTTTCAATACGTCTCAATATGCCTTTTGGTAAATTTATTTTTTTTCTAAATTGTGATGTGTCCATTTAGGCAAATTTGTTAATTTTTTTAAGCAATGGAAACACAGCTAATGAATTGCTTTGATAAAACAGAGAAAATCGTCTTATTTTTTTGTTAAAATCTCTTTTAGAATAAAAATTCATGAAACATGATCACAAAGATCGTTAGGTACTTTTCAGTAAAGTGAATTAAAAATCCAGTTTTGCCATTTACTATCTAAGAGGGCTACTTTTGGTAAATATTTGTTGTTTAAAACTATACAAATGACAGAAAAAAAATGTTTTCTTTTCTATGCATTAAGTTTTAGTGCCTTATAATTAACATGTTTGGACTTTTTTTGAATTTGATATATTTATCATGAAATCAGCACTTTTTTTTTTGGTTGTTACCTAAGAGCTAATTGTCTTATGTACGTATACTACTTGACTTTTTGCCCTTTTTTAAAATAAAACAAAGCAGATACTAAGAAGTGTTAATGACTGCTGGCTGGATTTAGGCCGATCAGGTGAGCTGTGATTTCTGGGAAGATTTATAACCTCACTTGGCAAGTCGTTTCCAACCAGCCGTGGGCAGGTTTTAGCCGTTATGAAAATACAATTGTGACATCTCTTGAAAAAACAGCAAATAAAAGGAGACTGCTTGCATGATTTATGACTAAAACGAAAACCCTTTCCGATAAAAAAAAACAAAAAACAGTATTTTTGGTGTTTTCTTGCAGAATTTTTCTCATGACAAAGGACATATTTAAAGAAAATGAACACATTTCTGAGTATTTCTTTATTCAGACTGCTTTGAATCAGGTGTAGATGAATAAATGTTTGTAGGTGTGACGTAGGACCCACTACGGCAAGCCACAAGCTCCATATGGATCCATCCACTTGCAAACAAATACAGTACAGTAGGCCAAAATGTTTTTATTCAGCCACCAATTGTGGAAGTTCTTTCACTTAAAAAGATGAGAGAGGCTCATTATTTCCATCAGAGGTTTACCTGAACTACGAGAGACAAAAGAGAAATCCAGATTTTATATGATTTTAAATCATTTATATGCAAATTATGGTGAAAATATGTATTTGGTCAACACCAAAAGTTCATCTCAATACTTTGTTATTGTTGGTAATGACAGCAGTCAAACTTATTCTGTAAGTCTTCACAAACTAGTGTTTTGGTCCATTCCTCCATCAGATCTCCTCTAGAGCAGTGATGTTTTGGTCCATTCCTCCATACAGCTCTCCTCTAGAGCAGTGATGTTTTGGTCCATTCCTCCATCAGATCTCCTCTAGAGCAGTGATGTTTTGGTCCATTCCTCCATACAGAT
>NC_050530.1:2702754-2711337 GCF_002922805.2 Oryzias melastigma
AAGTTTATCGCAATAGTCTCATTTCACTATCGAAAAAAGGTAATATCGCGATAACGATAATTATCGTTTTATCGCCCAGCCCTATTTTGGTCCATTCCTCCATACAGATCTCCTCTACAGCAGTGATGTTTTGGTCCATTCCTCCATCAGATCTCCTCTAGAGCAGTGATGTTTTGGTCCATTCTTCCATCAGATCTCCTCTACAGCAGTGATGTTTTGGTCCATTCCTCCATGCAGATCTCCTCTACAGCAGTGATATTTGTTTCTCATAGTTGAGGTTTACCTATGGTGAAAATTATCGGTCTCTCTCGTCTTTTTAAGAGGGAGAACTTGCACAATTTGAGGCTGACTGAATACTTTTTTGCCCCATGTACGTCCAGCTAGTGGTAGAGTATGGGGTCGAATCAGGTTCAGATTACAGTAAACGAAAAAAAGTTTGAAAATTTGAATTGATTGATTTTTTTATGAAAAAACAAGACATTGAACATTTGGGGAAAAAAAATAGAAAATGTGAAAAAAAAATTGAAAGCAGCGAAAAATTTAAAAATCTGAATTGAAACTGAAAACAGAAAAATGAAAGCAAAGAATGAGAAACGAAAAAAAAATGAAAATTGAAAGTACAAATACATTTTTTTTAAATTGGTAATTTTTTTTATTCAAGATTCAAATTTCCTTTTAAGTTTTCATTATGGTTTTTACATGTTCAATTTTATTTTTTCAAATTTTCAATAATTCCTTTGAATTTACAATATTTATTTTACATTTTTAAATAAATAAAATAATTGTTTGTAGATCTTAAAACTGCTGTAAAATTTCCTTTTTTTCATATTTTCAATCTTGTTTTTCCTTCACTTTAAGCTGACCCTGATTTGACCCCATGAGTGTGGACAAAGGGATGATGGGAAATAGGGGCAGGCTTACTCCGTAGCAATGGCTCCTTCCACTCCACAAGAACTGTGTCATAGGGAACGACACATTTTTAGACTTTTTGGTAAAAAATAAATAAATAAACAGCAATATTGTAAATAAAAGACAACTAGGAACATTTATACAACAGATCAAAAGATGATCAGAATATAACTTAAAAACCTGAGTCCCTCTGACCAAACAAAAGTTGGATCTTGAAGCAGGACTGGAAAACATCTCAGTCTATATTATTATGACAGAAGTGAAGAGAATTGGTAAACCTTAAAATCAAATTTTAAAGAGATGCTTTTTATATTTTTGCTTTTCGTACCAAAAAAAAAGATGTAATTCATGTTTAATATTAAAAAACAGAAGGTCATGAATGCAAGGATACATTTCTTAAGACTATATGGCTCCTTCTAGGTTTTGATCAGTAGAAAACGAGCCCAAATGGCTATTTTACTGTTTTAAAAAACGATCAGCTCCTCTTCCCAGTTTCTCAGTTTATTCACGATGAATCTGCCGGAGACCCCATGTGAGCGCGCACGCTTCCCATTGTCTTTGATACACCAGAACTCAGCTCTAGTGAGTGTTCAGGGTTCTTTGGAAACTCTTTCATGGACTTTTTAATGATTACTTGCTTATCTTTAGGAAATTCGTATTAGAATGAGAGGAAACAAACAAAAATAATTATCCTTACCACCAAAAACGCCATTGATTTAAAAAAAAAATGTTTTACATATCAGCAGGAACTGTTAAGGAATCCAATTTTCCTGCGAAGGATTTGGGAATTGTGAACCTTTCTCTTTGACAAACCGGAATGGATGTTGGGTCGGACCCTTTGTAAACAGACTGTGGGTCCGGCGGCGGCTGCAGGAGCCTGTTAGAAGACGGACAGGCCGAGGAGACGACTGAGGTTGTTTGTCATCAGGTGTGTGAAGATATCTCCAAACATTTGGACCCTGGAGATAACAACATGCCAGAGAGGGGGAGGCAGAGAGACAGCCCGAGATGAGTGCATTTCCCCGGGACCACCTAAGCCGCCTAATCAAGATATGACTCCACCGCGCGTGTGTGTGTGTGCGCGGGAGTCCATCCGACTGTGTGTGTGTGCGTGCTTCCAGATAAAACGCGGTAAATCAGAGGCTTCCCCCATCCTGATCTCCCATAGCAGGTTATGAGTCTGTCTGCATTCAGCCCCCATCACATCACCCAGACCATGGAGACCAGACCCGCGCCGGAGTAATGAGCAGCGCCTTGTTGTGTCTATGCGGCTCAGTATGACTGCGGCTGAGTGTGTGTGTATTAGTATGGGGTGAGTGATAAGCGCCGGCGCTGTGATGTTGCATTAATTGCGTGCAAAGACTTTGGTTTGCTCTCACCGTTAATGAAGACGCGACACGTCGCTCCGACGCTCGGCTTTGAGTGCCACAGTGGCCTCCGCTGCATTTAAGCACTGTAATTTGGCTTTTAAATGAAATAAATGAGTTATCAGGGAGATCCTGAGGATTACGATTATCATTATTTTTCCCTTAGTGACAAATGTCACGCTGTGATTGGATAATGGCTTTCTATTGAGTGGCAGCCGTCCTATGGGGTTGTCCAAAGCAGGGAAATGGAGGGGGAGTGTAAGGCGCCAATCTGCACGGCTAATGAGGTGCAATTATATTCCTGACTATCTGTTGATGTGACCTCACCAAACCTTCAGAACACACAAACACACACTCACACACACACAATACACAATAAAAGCACATTTTGGAACAAACTCAGGTTGGTTGAATACATTTAGTTCTTTTTTTAAAGGGTAAAATCACTTTAAGCTTTCACAATAACATTCTTGTTAAAGTCTGATCATCTTTTGATCTATTTTTAAAGCATTTTATTTAAGATTGCTCAGTTTTTAGCCAAAATCTGCAAAATTTTCAAGGACATAGTTTCTGCAGAGCGACAGGAGTTTGTTGGCATTTACCTCTGAGTTGGAACAGAGGAAGTAAGCTGTAAATACTTAAGTAATCCCCTGGGGGAGCGGTGAGCTGCAGACACAGCTGCACCACCAAATGGTAGTTTAACCCCCAAATCCAACCCCGTAATGCTGAGTGTCGAGCAGGGAGTCCCATTTTTAGAGTCTTTGGGATGACTCAGCCGGGAGTTGAACTCACGACCTTCCAGTTTCAGGGCAGACACTCTACCACGAGGCCACTGAGGTCAAATGGTGGAAGTAAGAAGGACAGGATCAACAAATACATTGATCTGTATGAACAATATTTGGAAGTAATTACAGAACAGCATCAAGACCAAACTGAAACTCTACAGCATGTGTCAAAGCCAAGGCCCGGGGGCCGGATGTGGCCCTCCGGGTGATTTTATCCGGCCCTCCAGATCATTTTATTCTATTGTTATTAATGTCCCGATGTTATCTTGGGCTTATTTCTAACTTTGACAGAATATATTTTTATGGAGAGTAGAATATTGAAAGTTATTTAAGGTTTAAGTTGATTTATTCTGGGATAATATTTCTGCCTTTTTATTATTCATATTTATATTAAAAAGTTATAGTTTTAAAGTTTTAAAAATTGACATTCTGCTAACATTTTGGACTATTTTGGCATTTACTAAAACATTTTAAGTCTATTTTGGAGTTCAACTAGTATTTCAGCTACTCACTAGAAGATGCTAGTGCTAATAGCTAAAAATACTGTAGTTAGTAGCTGGAATCGCTGAAGCTAATAGCTGAAAACACTGAAAATGATAGCCAGCTGAAATCAGCCTAAAAAAATGACAAAAAGCCTAAGTTTGCCAAAACACCTAAAGTATAGCTGCAATATTAGCTAAACTCCAAATTAACATAAAAAAACAAAAAAATCATAAATTAGCCAAAGTAGCTAGCATGTAGCTGAAATATTAGCTAAACTCCAAATTAACATAAAAAACAAAAAAATCATAAATTAGCCAAAGTAGCTAGCATGTAGCTGAAATATTAGCGAAACTCCAAATTAACATAAAAAACAAACAAAAAAAAAATCATAAATTAGCCAAAGTAGCTAGCATGTAGCTGAAATATTAGCTAAACTTCACATTAGCCTAAAAAAATTCTAAATTAGCCAAAGTAGCTAGCATGTAGCCAAAATATTAGCTTAACTCCAGATTAGCTCAATAAACAAAATGAAATCCTAAATTAGCCAAAGTCGCTAGCATGTAGCTGAAATAGCAAAAATCCAAAACAGTCTAAAAAACTGAAAAAAATCCCAAATTAGCAAAAATAGCTAGCATGTAGCTGAAATATTAGCTAGGCTCCAGAGTAGCCCAAAAAACAAAAAAAAATCCTAAATTAGCCGAAATAGCTAGCATGTAGCTGAAATTTAGCAAAAGCTAGCATAACATAATGCTGTTATAACTTTCAACTTTACTACACATATAATATAAAGTAACGACTAATCGACTATTAAATTAATCGTCGACTTTTTTAGTTGGCGATTAGTCGACTAAGCCTAATTCAAAGCAAAATTATTTAAATTCACGCTTACAAATACTTTAATTAGGAAATTAGAAATTGATGTGCAAATGTCGAAAGTTTTGTCTTCTTTCAAGTGAATTAAGTGACTAAAAAGTGTAGACACTAAAACAATAGGCAATGCTAATGCAGAGCTGTACATCTATAAAACACGGCCGCCTTCCGCTTTACAGCAACACCACAAGGACATCTTTTTTAAATCAAAGCACACGATTAATTCCTGCTGCGTGGACGTCTCTCTTTGTTCCCCACCTGCAACCCTGCAGGCTTAAACATCTGCAGGTCTATCTCCAAGACGTCTGTCCTTGTTGAGGCTTTCAAATCCCTCATGAGTGGACAATTGAAAGATTATCTCCAAATAACCTCTTATCAGGCCGCCAAACCGGCTTTGCAACAACAGCTGCCGTAAACGTAATAAACGATTTAATTGAATCTAAAGGGAGAACGCGACGCGGTGCGGCCCTTTCCATTGATTTTCCAAAGACTTTTGACCCGGTTGATCAGGCAGAAAACAAAAAGAAAGAGCGCAGACTTATCAGTTTGAGAGTGTTTGAACAGACTTTAAGTCTGATTCCAAATCATCCATCAGATGTTAATGTGTACTGACAGGATGTATTAGTCTAATCTACCTCAGGATAACTGAGGGCATTCCTCAGGGATCAAGTCTGGAACCACTCCTAATTCATTTTATATGTTAATAATCTTGAATAAACTCATTTTTCATGCACTTTCCTGGAGGTGCGTTTACACCTGATCTGGATCGGAGTCGAACTAATTAAAGTATTGTTGTCTGAAATGGAAATTGTAAAGAGTCTGGCAGTCAGTTCAGGATTTAAAGACCCGATCTGATCATCTTTTGGTCTATATTCAAACCGTTTTCAATGGCTTTCTATTGATGACTAGGCTGTTTATAGACTCTGTTTTCATCCGAGTTGTGGGAATGATCATTGGCACAGATCAACGCCGCCCCCACTTCCCATCTTCACCCATTTGTTTACGTTCTCCCACTAGCTTACAGCCCCTCCCACCCCCAACCTACACCAAATTGGATTCATTTAGAGCTTCACCATCTACTGCAGGAGCCACTTCTGAATGATGGCCGCTTTCAGCGGTACTTCCGTCTCTCTGTAACCAAATGTCTCAATCAATTTTGTCTTGATCGAAAATAATAGACATTACAAAGTTCAGGAGGAACCAGATTCTCCTCCATGTTGGTCTTGGATTCCTGCTCGTCATCACCACATCTTGTGCCAAAGCTGAGTCCCTGATTGGTTGGCGAGGTTCTTCTTTGCCAATTAGGGCAGCGGATCATTACTTAGTAATCCGATTTGATTCATGAATCAATCTCAACGATTAATAGATTGAACCACAAATCTTACTCTTTAACTCTAGAACACTACAAAAGCTCGCTACAAAAAATATACCTTCACTTTTCCCGCTTAAATTTAGCTGATTTACCCAATAAAAAGTATTTGTCCCAAAAAATAGATCAAAATACGATAAATTAGAGTAGTTTTGTTATATTTTCAACTGTGGTATATGTAACATATTTGGAATTTGAGAACAAAAATAACTTAAAATCCATCATGATTCTGCATTTCACAGCAAAAAAAAAATATATTTTTTCTGAATAATTATATTTTTACTATAGTCCACTATATTTATAAAGATCGTGAATCTTGGATGTCACAATGATTCATATTCAAATTTCTGGAGCTGACCGTAGGTATTTGAGTACTCGGATACTCGTTACAGGCCTGTTGGCAAAGTTCTGATTGTATCTGTACATTGACTTAACATTGAAAATGGAATTTAATGTTGTGATTAGGTAAGTAAATCTTTATTTATAGCCACTTTTAACTCACAAAGTGCTTCATAAAAATCAAAATATAAGCAAATCAATAAAACTGTACATATTAGATGATTACCAAAAAAAAAGATAAAATATTAATGGGAGATACCATCTAAAAAGGTGGTTAAAATAGGTTAAGTTAAGCAGCTGAACAGCAAAAATGGCGAGCAACATTGCAACTTTCAGTTTTTAGGTACCAGCTCAGTAAAGTAAAACAAAGACGTTCATGGATCTATTTGTCTACAAGGCTGACGTCTCTGCTACAAACTTGAATCAAGAAATATATTTTTAAGCGTACTTTTCATTATATCAGAAAAACAATACAAGAACGTGTTAAAAAAAACACCAAAAATATATTTTTTTTTGGTTAAGATTGAAATGTTTTTCTTCTACAATTACTTTCTCTTCAAAGTTTATTTAATGATGTCAGATTCTCTGATCCTGATTGGTAATTTTGTGCTCAAGTTGAAGAATATTTGTGTTTTACATACATTATGACGGATATTTGATTAAAAGTCATGTCCATACTTATGTCTCTAAGATCTCTATTTGTAATTGAGATTTACACGCTAAAACTCAAGTTTTCTCTTTTTATGTAAATATAAACAAAAATATTTCCCGTTTTTAGGATTTCTAAGCTATAAATCAATGTTTTTGTGTTTTCTGTTGGCAAAAAACAGCAAAGAGGGAAAATATGAAAAGATGGACTCGTGCATTGATGTTCATTCATGTTTCCGTACATTCATGTTTCTTTTCATCATCCTCTCAGAATCATTTCTTACTTGTCTTCGCTCACATTAGAAGAGCTGCAGGAGTTTTCGCTCTTTGTAAACATATTTTTTGACAAGTCTTTCAAAAAAAGTCCCACCTTGGATGGTTCACTTTTCCATGAAAAGAAGGATGATGTCAATAAATGTGCGGGTTTTAATTAAGAGCAGGAGGAGCGGAGGCTCTGCTTTTCCTCCACCTTGATTCCTAGACGCCTTCTCTCCTTCTTTGTCTATTTTTCGAAATGCTTCCCTCATTGACTTCCACTGCTTTCAGATAATCTCATTCAGACCTCCTCTCTTGATTTTCAAGCCTCCTCGTCTCTCCGCGGAGCTCCGCACCGCACCGCTCTCCCATGGCTCCATCTTTTTCCCTCACTTCCTCTAAATGCACACAGTATTGATGTTTCTCCCTCCATCTGTGATGCTTTTCCTCCTTTTAGCTTTCCTCCTTTGTCTCCCACCTTTTATTTGTCAAAGGTTCTCTGCAGTGTTTTCTCCCCAGGCGCACGCTGCCTCATGCACACAGATAGATCAGGTTTTTTTAAACCGCCTTCTTTCTTTTTTATTATTATTATTTTGTTGCTGAACTTTGGCTCCGCCGCAGCTGAAAATCTGGTTAATATGTCAGCATAAAAAAGGTCACCCTAAACTGCGTTAAAGTAAATAGGTCGGTACTTTTATTTTCAGCACATGCCAGAGAAGGGACGTTAATATGAGAGCAGTACTTTTGAATGAAAACTGACGGGTAGTTGGCGAGTTTTCAGGACTCGGTTACGTAGAGAAACTAGCCTCCCAGCCAGCAAAGCCAAGTGGACCCATATGGTTTGAAAGTGGGCAGAAAATGTGGGAGCCAATTGGGTTTTTTTAACAGTTTCCATTGTGGCGCCACCTGTGTTTGCATGCATTGACTTAAGTGAGAACTCAGTGGGTTAGCTCGCTATGCTAGCCAGCCGCTCGGTGGACAGCGTAGCGTGCTAGCGAGCTCCACTGTGGCTAGTTCTGCTGCATCAAGCTGGCGAGCTCCCTTGCGGCACACTAGCAAGCTCCGTTGTTGTGAGCTCCGATGTAGAAAGCTAATAAGCTTTGATGTAGCAAGCTAGCAAGATATATTGTAGCATGCTAGCGAGCTCCGCTGTATTTTGTTAGCAAGCTCCACTGTAGCGAGCTCAGCTGAATTGAGCTAACAAGCTTTGATGTAGCAAGCTAGCGAGTTACACTGTAGCATGCTAGCAAGCTATACTGTAGCATGCTAGCAAGCTCTGCTGTATTCAACCAGCGAGGTCTGTTGTTTTGGGTTAGCGAGCTCCAGTGTAGCGAGCTCCAGTGTGGCAAGCTAGCGAGCTCTGGTGTAAACAAGCTAGTGAAATCTACTGTAGCAAGCTCCCGTATATCAAGCTGCCGAGCTCCGATGTAGCAAGTTAGCAAACTCCCTATAGCATGCTAGCGAGCTCCGATGTAGCATGCTAACGAGCTCTGCTGTATCAAGCTGGCGAGCTCCCTTGCGGCACACTAACAAGCTCCGTTGTTGTGAGCTCCGATGT
>NC_050530.1:2711457-2722018 GCF_002922805.2 Oryzias melastigma
TTGCAAACTCCCTATAGCATACTAGCGAGCTCCGCTGGATCTTGTTAGCAAGCTCCCTTGTAGTGAGCGAGCAAGCTCCACTGTAACGAGCTCAGCTGCATTGAGCTAGCAAGCTATACTGTAGCATGCTAGCGAGCTTTGCTGTATTAAACTAGCGAGCTCTGTTGTTTTGGGTTNNAGCGAGTTACACTGTAGCATGCTAGCAAGCTATACTGTAGCATGCTAGCAAGCTCCGCTGTATTCAACCAGCGAGGTCTGTTGTTTTGGGTTAGCGAGCTACAGCATGCTAGCGAGCTCCACTGTATCTTGTTGGTAAGTTCGACTGTTGTGAGCTAGCAAGCTTTGGTGTAGCAAGCTAGCGAGCTACACTGTAGCATGCTAGCAAGCTCCGCTGTATCGAGCTCCCCTGTAGCAAGCTCTGCTGTATTGAGCAAGTGAGCTCCACTGTAGCATTCCAGCGAGTTCTGCTGCATCAAGCTACAAAGCGAGCTAACATGCTACGCTGGCCAATGTACCGAGCCTACCCACTGAGGGTCCACTTACACCAATGGGCCAAACACAGGTGGGGTCACCACGGAAACTGAGGACAAACCCAATCGGGGTCCACATTTTCTGCCCACTTTTACACCATGGGGCCCATCTGGCCTTGCAGGCTGGGCTGCCAAGGTTTCCGTGAAACTGTTTTTCTTATCCTCTGTAGGTGAAAATTCCCATTTATGAACTTTAGGATGAGTCAACACATCTCTGCATGTCTCATCATAGAAACTATCCGTTCAGTGATTCCTATTTTAGACAAAGTGGAGCATAAATTGTGTGAACAGGAATGTCTGTAAATCTGTTCACTGTCTGAAAAGCTTCCTGATAGAATAAATTCACAAAAAAATATTAGAATATTTCACTATTTAATCCTAACATTTGTTGTTAATTGTGTTATTCCAACTTTTTTAGTATTTTCTAGTGCAGATAAACTACCAGTTAACATAAAGTGGGTGAATAAAATTTACATTAGCCAGTAAATGTCAAGATCCTTTGGGGTTGGAGCCAGAAATGCAGGAGACCAGCATTCAAACCTTCCATAAACTTAAAGACCTAATCTGGTGACAGACGACCCAAACTGAAAAAGCAGACACTTAAATACTCCGAGGATGATGGACCTAACTGAAAACAGCTGTGGAGAATCAACAAACGGAACCAGGTGAGACTGTGACAACTCAAAACCTCAAAACAAGACCAACAAAAACAAATAAAACCCTGATTTCTGACGGAAAATACTTACTTCAACACTGTGAGACTTAACGTACAATCAAATGTGTATTTTCAAGGAGGTGAAGCGATGTGACCTCCATGCTTCCAACAATATTCTGGATTTGATAAATATAATTTTAGTGCGGTATATTAGTTTACCTGCAATAAAATAGAGACACCCAAACTCAAAGGAACACCTGACCACTGCACTCTTCCATGTGACGGTAAAAAGAGAGCTGCGCTCCACGACAAGCTGTATTTTAAATTTACAAGCATATCTCACAACAAGCCAATCTGAGGCGGTACCCGGCTGTATCACAGCCCATGGAGTCAGCAGTGGCTCACCTTTTAACACGGCCTGTTTCTAAGCAGAACGGATATTTAGGGAGCAGACATCGAGAGAGATAAATGATGGAGCGGCACGGACGATGGATGAATGGGGTGGAGATGTAAAGAGAGAAGGCCGGTGTGTAAAAGAGGTCATAAAGAGTGGAGAGGTTGGTTTCAGTGTGTTTAAGAGCTTGGCAGAAAAGCGCAGAGAAGCGGTTACAGCTACTGCGACTGTGGTTTCTGGGGAATCGATGTGCGCGCGAGTCCGACGGGGCAAAAGGATCCGAGGCGTTTTCCTGGCAGTTGATGGACAGCTAAACGCCTGGCTTGTAAAAACAGCAGTGCAAAATGTTCCACATGCCAGGAGACAGCGGAGGTCACACACACACACAGATACATGCATAATAAAAGTGAAGTGCAGAGTTGTGGTCTTATTTATTAGAGATCCTGAAGAGTGGGTGAGGAGTCACTGGGCGGTAGGGCAGCTGAGAACCAGAGATTTGCTTAACTTTTTCCCTCGATTGTGTCTCCTTTGTGTAATCACCATTTCCCCCAAGAGGTGAGGAGAATTCTTAGTTCTGCAACTCAGCTTTAGAGTCTATATTACAGTTTGAGTGAAGTAATTAAAATGGGTAACTCAAATTTAGGCTTGCTTGCACAATCGCACATTGCTATTTGACCTCTCAAATGAGGGAGAACTGCTTTCCTAATGCTTACGGAAGTTGCATAAACACTTTGCTGTATACATTTCTTTTTTTAGGTCATGAACCTTGTCAACCACCTGTCTTCCTCTTGGGTTTCTTCAGTTCAGGTTGACAGGAGGTTTGACCAAAATCTTCTGGGTTCTCACATTGACTGTCTGGAATGAGCGATCCAAAGCAAACCATTCTTGCTTTGACAGATTCTCCCGAGTCTGCTTTCAAGTGATATGGACTCGTTCCCAAGTCGTCACATATTAACGCGTGGTTAAGGACCCCTCTGTGTAAAAAATGTACGTTTTGGATATCCCCAACTCCATCCATCCATTTTCTTGACCGCTTCTTCCCTTTCGGGGTCGCGGGGGTGCCGGAGCCTATCCCGGCTACTGATGGGCGAAGGCGGGGTACACCCTGGACAGGTCGCCAGTCTGTCTCAGGGCCTCAATCACACATCCATACACTCTCACATCCACACCTAGGGGCAATTTAGAGTCACCAATTAACCTATGAAGCATGTTTTTGGACGGTGGGAGGAAGCCGGAGTCCCCGGTGAAAACCCACGCATGCACGGGGAGAACATGCAAACTCCACACAGAAAGGTCCCAGCCGGGATTCGAACCGGGGCCTTCTCGCTGTGAGGCAAGAGCGCTAACCACTGCGCCACCGTGCAGCCCTATCCCCAACTCGTCGCTTTTTTTTTTTTACATGTTGGCTGTTCCAAGTAAATCAAGGCTCCTCTGCCTCCAGGCCGGGAACTGGTACCGGGGCGTGGACCGCACCGGTATCCTATTCTTAACCCGGTATTGATCCGTGTTCCGTTAGCTTGTTCGGATGCAAATTGGGACCGGACAAGGATCAGTAACAGACAAGGATCAGTAACGGACAAGGATCAGTGACGGACAAGGATCAGTAACGAACAAGGATCAGTAACAGAGAATTATCAGTGACAGACAAGGATCAGTGACGGACAAGGATCAGTAACGAACAAGGATCAGTGATGGACAAGGATCAGTAACGAACAAGGATCAGTAACAGAGAATTATCAGTGACAGACAAGGATCAGTGACGGACAAGGATCAGTAACGGACAAGGATCAGTGATGGACAAGGATCAGTAACGGACAAGGATCAGTGATGGACAAGGATCAGTAACGAACAAGGATCAGTAACAGAGAATTATCAGTGACAGAAAAGGAGCAGTGACGGACAAGGATCAGTGATGGACAAGGATCAGTAACGGACAAGGATCAGTAATGGATAAGGATCAGTGACGGACAAGGATCAGTAACGAACAAGGATCAGTAACAGAGAATTATCAGTGACGGACAAGGATCAGTGACGGACAAGGATCAGTAACGGACAAGGATCAGTAACGGACAAAGATCAGTTCTGGACATGAATCAGTACCGATCAAGGATAGTCACCGCCCTGATACAAAATCTCACCGTAATTATCGTATTTTAAGAATATAAGTCACATTTCTGTTAGCATAGTTGACCTGGGGTGCGACTTATGCTCAGGTAAGACTTATAAAAATAGCAACAGCCACTAGAGGGCACTGTTGGTGTGTGTACCAGTATTTGGTGTTGAAAGCAATCCAGAAGAAGTGTCGCTCAGTCTTATGGTATGTTTACACATTCTCATTTCCAAGTCCTTTCCAGGACACATATACGTGAAATTATCTTGAAGTTCTAGAAAGGTAAAAAAAAGTAATTATTTCGCAATTACAATGCTTCCATTACATCACAATTATGTAAATAAATACAAACCAACTCACGCAATAAGTCATTCAAAAAACACAGATGTGATCAGTACTTTGACTTACTGCAGACATTAAAAATTCTGTCATGACACTACCGCTCATCATCATCTATCAAAGGAGACGTCTGCATCTTTTTCGGACCGTGGAGGGACGAGATACGTGGGAGCAGCAATGGATGATGGGATGTTGGAGATGGTTTTTACAGAGGAGCTGTGGTAACATTTTCACATCAACTTTTGATGAGCTGTATGATGCTGTGGGACATCTTAGCGTGATATCCTCCAATAAATGTGAGGGTTTTATTTTTCTAAATTGACGTGCTATAGGCCAATATGTAATCGTAAATCAAATTTTCTCAATTTGGAAGTCAATGGAAATGCAGCTATTAAGGGATAAATGTTAAAGACATAATACGTCAGTTTCTTCCCTTTTATTAAAGTTGACAATGTGATTTAGTTCTATAACCTCACTAGTGCATACAATCAAATAACCTATGATATTTTTTCAAACACATATCGAACTTACACGGCTGACCTTTAGCTAACCCTTTTGACTCATTTTATTGATATTAAAAACAGACATCATGCAGAGATGGTCTTTCAGAGAGGAAAAAAATGTGGAAACAGTCAAAACAGATTTAGCATTTAATGAATTAGATTTGACATCCATTTCCCTTCTTTGGTAAATGTCCTCTTCCTTTTCTAAACTTCATGTTGGCCTCGTATAATAGTACAACCTATGAGAGCTGTTATAGAGTAGTATCATAGATCCACACACAAATGTGCTGTTCTTGTCTTATACTGTAGAGGACTTATATGAAATAATTTACTATTAAAACCTCATTTCTGAGTATTTTTTAACTCAAATTGCATTGGATCAGAAAACCAAATGCTTGAAAAAGCTCCGTTTGATGACGCAGCCCCTCCCCCGACAAGAGTTGGGGGAGGGGAGACTTTGGCCAGCCCATTTCAACAGCTGCATCTTTAGTCTGTGAGATACGATAAGCGTTTAACACTCGTGCTGTTGCAAATTGTGTAATTTGATGAGTACAAAAATAGATTTATTTAATGTCAGCGACAAAGAATTCTGTTTTGATATTTTTAATACCTTATTAAAGTTATTATTAAAGTGTTAACTAGCGCTGGGCGGTATGACAATACATATCATGTGGGCGATAGAAAAGTGTAAACCATACAATTTCTCTTCTTTCCTTTTAAATTGTTTATTTTTATTGAAGAACATTTGTACAAAACTGTGTTTTCCCATAAAGAAACTTAAAACTGTTGTGGACTTTAAAAAAATGTAAAAAAAAGTCAGATAAAATAAGTAATGACATTTTTGTTAATCTTTTAAAAGAGAATAACTGAAAAAATACTTTATTGACTTTATTGTAGTGTATCATGAAATATGTCGTTATTGTGATATTGATATATTTGTATATCATATATATGTGTACATATCATATATATATAATATATGTGTATATATCATATATATGTGTACATATAATATATATATATATATATATATAGTATATATGTGTATATATCATATATATGTGTACATATAATATATATATATATATATATAGTATATATGTGTATATATCATATATATGTGTACATATCATATATATATATATATATATATATATATATATATATATATATATCACCCAGCACTAGTGTTAACCACTAACAGTGTTTTGGACACACAGTTGGTACACAATAAAACGCCACTTTTTACACCTGTCTTGGACAACACAACAGGGCACAATTTACATGCTACTTTTGAAATGTATGTACAAAGCGGTGTTTTAGATGGCTAATATGACGTTTTTTACGCCACTTTTCCTGATGAGTTATGACCCCTTTCGCTTGCCACCATAGTCCAGACATTTTCTGACTCATTTTTCAAGTTCCCAGACAGTGAATGTACCAAGACTCGGGTTACCACCCTCATCAATTCTGATTGGTCATTCGTGTTAGCCCCACCCCCACGAGCCAGAACGGGACCAAAAGTATTCAACCAGAAATTTTCAGTTTTGAAACAGAAAAAAAAAGTTAAAAGTAAAAATACAAAAAATTTTGAAACTGAAATTTTTACGTTTTTAATTGTAACAACAGAAAATGTAAAGTTGAATTTTTTAAGTTGTGTCATTTGGGTTTTAAATCTTTAGGGCGCCGATTTCGCTCCATAGTTTAACCGTAAGAAATGCGTGAAAATGTATACAGTGTGTTGTGAGGGAGGTTTTACAGCTGTAAAACATCTACAATTGTGAAAAAATAAAATAAAGTTGACAAATTTGCAAATTTCACCCATTGTAGGTAATTTTTTGAATGTAACTCCCACTATTAATGAGGGACCTATGTATTTATCAAATTCACTTCCTCCATGATCGTTGCTCAACTGTGGCTTTTAAAAATTAGTATTGCAGTCTACTCTCAAGTTTGCCTCCAGTCCGAAAAATTAAATCATCCCTGTTAATTGGAAAAATAAGATTTTAGTCGCATAAATTAAATAACAATGGTTTAAGCTGAGTTTAAGGCGCTCAAAGCAGAGAAATTCTGCCAAAAATGTATTTCCTGAAAGCAGAGATGCTGTAATTGGTGAAAAAAAGAAGAATTTTCATTATTTTGATGTGTTGAGTTCTATTTTTATTCTCATAAAAGCAGCTTTACTCCTAAGAGCTGAGAGTTAAAATTGCCTTAAAGGTCAGTTAGTTTAGCTTGTGGCATCTGCGACATTGTGCAACAGATTTTCAGAGCTATAACTGATATTTTGCACCTCGACACATGACTGCAGCAATTAAAACGCTGTGAGTCAGAGTGTAAACTTCCTTATAGGTAGGATATTGATTTCACAAGAAGGAGGGGTAAGCACCTGTTCTGGCAGAAGACGAAAAACAAATTTTCCATAAGAGGAAACGGTAGAAGCTTTTTGTTTCAGTGGAATTTTCCTTCTGATGATTAGAAGAGGTGTGGAAAACATTGAATCACCTTGCACACCCCTTTGCAGACTAAGCAGCGCTTGTTTTCGCAGAACTTCCATGGACGGCTGTTTTTGTCTTGAACAGCTGGCACTTTGGCAGAGATTTAAGCCCCCAAATCTCCTTCAGTGTGTGGATGCACGTTTTGGACGCCGTTCAGCTGTCTGTGCAGGGGTTTTCACAGACCGCCGTGGACGTGGACAGATGATGAAACTTAAAACACACTGGATGACTGTGACCATTCCAGACATGTAGACTTGTAAAGATTGATGGGCAGACATGAAACGGAGCAGGAAAGTCAGTAAAATTCCAAATACCGTGGCAGATCCCTACTTTGATGGAAATAAACGGTAAAGCAAACGCCTATAACCTACATTGTTCTCACCCTATTGTCTTTGTATAAACGAGAGGGACTCAACTAGAACGGTGAGGTTACAGGGAGCAGAGGTGAAGAAAGTCGCAGGTCAGCAGTGGGAAAGAGGTGAAGAGGCGTGTCCAAGAAGGTTGTAACAGGCCTCGAGGGCCAATGTCCTACAGGTTTTCCAACCACTGAAGATCCTTATTGGCTAAAGACAGATACGGCAGGGCTTCTGGAAAACCAGCAGGAGCCCGCACTCCTGGTAGAGATTGAAGGCAGAACTGAAGGTAGCAGAGATGAAGATGTTTAGGTTCTCTTTACGAGGGACTAGGATGGATAGGATCAGGAATAAATGCATCAGAGAGACAGCTCATGGTAGACGTTTCGCAGATTGAGATGGTTGAGAGGAGGGACAGTGACCATAAGGTAAGAAACCTTGAGGACAATCAAAGAGGAAGTGATGAAAGTGGTCCAGGAAGATGCAGAGGTGGATGATTCTCTATGGAAACTTCTAAAGTGAAGAGCCAAAAAACTATACATCCATTTTCTTACGCTCATCCGGAACCCGGTCGTGGGGGTAGCAGTCTAAGCAAAGATGCCTAGACTTCCCTCTCCCTAGTCCTTTTCTCGAGCTCCTCTGGGGGGACCCCGAGGTGTTCCCCGGCCAGCCAAGAGACGTAGTCTGTCAAGCGTGTCCTGGGTCTTCCCTGGGGCTTCCACCCAGTGGGACAGCCTTGGAACACCTCACTAGCGAGGCATCCGGACCAGATACCCAAGCCACCTCATTTGGCTGCTCTCTATGTGGAGAAGAAGCCACTCTCTGTCTACTGGTGAACAAGTTGCTCACCCTATCTCCAAGGGAGCGTCCGGCCACCCTACGGAGGACGCTCATTTCAGGCACTTGTAGTCAGAACCTTGTTCTTTAGGTCATGACCCAGAGCTCATGACCATAGGTGAGTATTGAAATGAAGACTGACCGGTAAATTGAGAGCTTTGCTTTCAGGCTCAGATCTCTCTTCACCGGATTCATCAGATAGACTCAGGAGACCAATAGTTTTCTGAGAACCACTGTCCATCTATCAAAGGGGTTGATTTAAGGAGAACGGTTGTTTATATTGACATTTTGACAGTCGTTCTTGACGGTTGTCACCAGCGATTCTTCTTTCCATAACCCCTGATGCAGCAACAGTTCCCTCCTTCAGTCTGAGCTGCTTCTTACCCAAAAGAATCTGCTAACCCAACGGCTCCCAGCTGCAGCGATTGCAACACGGATGAGTCTTTCTGGACAAGTTGGTTCAGATGGGAGTGAAATCTCAGCTGAGCTTGTTGAAACAGTTTTTTTTTTTTTTTTTTCACAACGCAGTGGACACATTTAGAGGAAAGAGTTTCAGAACAAAGGTGCCTGTCCCGCTGCAACTTTTCTTGACGGGCCAGATGAAGAGAACGCTAGGACTTGAAAAAATGTCACCATTCTGGAGTCACATGAGGGGAAAGAAAAACTATAAAAATGGAGAGGAGACGTCACACAGATGAACACCCCGAGAAGCTATACATTTATTCTCCATGGCTGCCAATCGGTTTCCATGGCAACTGTGTGTAAGTGTTTACCAACCAAGATTAAGAATCTTGGAGTGTGTGTCATTAGAAAAGGAAGTGCTGTTTAGGTCCTGCATGGTTAACCTCCCACTGCATTAGCACGAGCACTTTCAAAACTCCCTATGATCACATGCCACATCGGGCTTTTGTGTGCATGTGTTTGTGCACGCCACGCACAAACAGAGCCAGATCTTATCCTTTCAGAACAGAGCCCTCGCTTGATGAGTGATCTGCCATATGGTGTGATTGATGAAGAACTGAGTGATGAACTCATGACGAGATGAAAGGGTGAAGAGCCCATCCCACGCAAACAGACACCCATCCGCACCAAGACCAAACCATGACGAAGGCCTCACTAAAAGACGAGCGCGTATGAATGGATAGTTGGAGAAACGCACACAACCACATGAGTGTGTTATTCCCGCACACACCACCACCACCACCAAGGGAGATGAAGGGATGCTAAGAGATCAGAAGTTGTTTTTGAGCCAACAGAAGCATGACGAGGATAAAAAAAAAGAGGATGTGCGACTAGCAAGCACACGGAAGGGGATTAAAACACTGATAAAAACCCTTTAACATATACATTCAAACCATGACTGTATATGCAAACTGGACTGAGTGACCCCTCCCCCTTTGTTTTTTCCCTCCTAATGCTTATTTATCTTAATTACAATTGATTAAATATTAGTTCATTTTCTACTTATACATTTTTTCCATCCTCTCCGTCCCTAGTGGGATATTAAAATAAAGATGGCCTATTGGAACCCCGTTCCCTCGGACGCGCCAGGTCGAGCCGGGCATATCAAGTCTGCACAGCCAAGGAGGAGCCAGGATAGGCACATCCCCCAAGGCACCCACCCCAAGCAACCAGAACCCCAATGGGAACCCTGGACCTTAGACGCCAGACCCCCAACCCCACCAGAAGACCCCCAACCATACCCCTGGCAAAGACGACTGAAGGCGCTTGGGCCACAGATAGGCCATTTGAGATACTCCAACCCATCCTACGCCGATTATTACAATTACTTAACCTCCTTGGGTTTTAAACGGGAAGTACCTGCTAGTTCCAAGAAGCCAAAATCCTCTAGACTTCTATAGAGAAATAAACCATGGCGGCAAGGCTAAGTGGGCCCCATATGGTTAAAAGTGGGCAGAAAATGTGGGCGCCAAATGGGTTTGTCCACATTGGCTTAAGTGGGGACTCAGGGGGTTTGGCTCGCTACACTAGCCAGCCGCCTGGTGGACATTGTAGCATGCTAGCAAGCTCCACTGATAAGTGGTAGGGGTGGTGTGGCCTTCCAACAGGATCTCAAGTGGTTGACTCAGACCGATGGGGACCAATAAATGCTTATAGAAAATTCCTGGTTCCAATTTAGTGGTGTGTATATTGAGAAAAAAATAGCAACTGAATTGACTTCTTTTGGTTGGAGCCGGAACTAAACTATTTTCTATGGGTGACGCCGCATTCACTTGCTCCAGTTCTCACATACAGTCAATGATTCAAACATAGACTAAATGAGACCGTCACCCAAATTCGACTCCACAGTCAAACTACAAGAAATGATTTTTAAATAATCTGTG
>NC_050530.1:2722637-2722977 GCF_002922805.2 Oryzias melastigma
GGTGTGGCCTTCCAACAGGATCTCAAGTGACTCAGACCGATAGGGACCAATAAATGCTTATAGAAAATTCCTGGTTCCAATTTAGTGGTGTGTACATTGAGAAAAAAATAGCGACTGAATTGACTTCTTTTGGTTGGAGCCAGAACTAAACTATTTTATATAGGTTTCAATAGATAGCGTCACATTCACTTGCTCCAGTTCTCACATACAGTCAATGATTCAAACATAGACTAAAATGAGACCGTCAACCAAATTCGACTCCACAGTCAAACTACAAGCAATGATTTTTAAATAATCTGTGCAGATTATTTTGTTTCTAGAAAATGGCCATTTTTTTTTT
>NC_050530.1:2723103-2725778 GCF_002922805.2 Oryzias melastigma
TGGCAGACATAAAATCTCGCTTTGGGCCTTCAAGGAAGATAGAAAAGCGCTATGCGGGTACACACCATTTACCATTGAGAGAAAGAATAATGGGCGTCCTTTGCTTTGCAATCCTTGTCAGGATAGTTCACATTTTCAAACTTTATATTTCACATATAGATTGTCAGGAAACAATGTATATCAAGTTAAAATTTGTTCTAATGAATCTCCAGTCCAGTTGTTCCACTTTGAGCGCGGAGTCTATTCAGACTGAGGAAACAGAGTGAAATAAAAAAAGAATAAAGCCTCACATCAGAGGAACATTTGCTCCCCTTATAGATCACTAGTCAGATTATTATCATTGCAAAGTATTTAAAGCATTTTATCAAAACATGTTTCCTATTTCTGGAGCCAACTTGCGGTTGAGGTTCTGCCCAAGGACGCAGCGACAGTAAAACTCTGCGATTTGACCCATCGACCAGTTGATTGGTCGATAGGATTTTGCACAGAAAAAAAAACCAGACAGAAACCATGTTATTTTATCCTTTAAAATTCTTTCACACCTCACACACATGGTCTGCTGGCACCTGAGCAGAGCGCTGAAGCTGCGTCCTGCTGTGACTGCATGTGGGAGCAGTTACAGTGAAAAATTCGCCGCCAAGACCAACACTGGGCAGGGCAAACAGCTGCCAGGGGCATGTGTGTGTGTGTGTGTGAGCGCACACGTGAAACCACTCATCCTAAAACCTCCTTCAACCTCCCGTCTTCAACTTTTACTGCCACAAATGCTCAACACAGCCATCGCGCCGACACAATTCTCACTTAATCCTCTCACACAAAAAGTCTGTGCTGAGTCAGGGCAGAAAAAAAAGTCCAAATATAACAGGGATCTCCCCTGCCTGTACTCTGATATATCGAGGCCTAACTGTTCCATTGATTTTGCGCTGCACCTTCCTGGTGGTTCAGCTCTGTTCACTTAGCGTGGCGTCTTAATCTCTCAGGATTTCTGCTAGTAGATAAATTGTCAGTCATCCAGACAGATGACGGCAGATTTGGGCTTCAGGGACGATAAGCAGAGAATTTTAGACAGAGAACATACTACGAATACTAAATCCAGGTGACCATTTATTGTGACTTTATTTCTATTGTCATTTCTTTTCCTATTGATAAATAAATTTGGGAATTTACTCCGTCTATATGGCATCATTCCTGCTCAAATTGGATGATTATTAGTGGTACCTGAGCTCACGTTGGGATCATTTAGGAGGTCATCTGTCTTCTTGTTTGCCTTTAAAGCAAATTTGAGCTGTGAAAAATTAACATCCTCCATAAATTGCTTTATTACTTCTTTAAAAAAACACATTTGAGCATTAGCAGTTGTAGTAATGAGATTCTTTATTTTTTTAAATAAAAATGTGATTATTGGGGCTTTCTGAATGCGGCTCATTGCTGGACTCAAAATGGCGAATTGATATAATTTTATCAGAAACGGTGGGGAGGTAATCAAGCAACTCAGCATGGAGAGCCATTTGGAAATGGAGAGTTAATTTTCATTTTTTATTTTGGTGTGTGTACACGCTGTAAACAGGTAACACAATTTAGTAAACAACTCAGTCTTCAGCTTTATTTTTATATGTTTAAAGGTTTTCTTTCACTGTGATCATATTTTGATTTATTCTAAACTATTCTAACTACTCTTTTGACCATATTTATGCCATTTTTAGGCAAAAATGTAAAAAAAACTGTTGTTGTTTAGGAGATAAATTCTGCGAAGTGTCAGGAGTTCACTAGAAATTCACCTTTAACTTGTGGGTGGGGCTGTTAGCAGTGATTTTATTTGTCCTGTATTGCCCACAATCTATGCTTGAGATAAACCAACTAACCACCCATCTCCTTACCAACCCACCCACCAACCAACCTACCTACCCTCCCAATAACCAACGAACCAATAAACCACCTACCTATCCATCAACCAGCCAACCAAAGCACCCATCCCCTAACCAACCAACCCACCAACCTACCTACCAACCAACTAACCAACCAACCCACTAACACAGCAACCACCCACCCATCCCCTAACCAACCCAACCACCCACTAACCAACCAACCAACCAACAAACAAACCACCCACCCATCCATCAACCAGCCAACCAATGCACCCATCCCTTAACCAACCAACCTATCCCCTAACCGACCTACCTACCCACTAACCAACCAACCAACCTACCTACCTATCCACCAACTAACTATAAGCAACCAACCAACCCACCCACCAACCTACCTATCCACCAACTAACTATAACCAACCAACCCACTAACACAGCAACCAACCAACCCACCCACCAACCTACCTATCCACCAACTAACTATAACCAACCAACCCACTAACACAGCAACCAACCAACCCATCCACCAGCCAACCAACTCACCTATTAACCAACCTACCAACCAACCAACCAAACATTTGGTCGCAATTTTTAATATGCAGAGTCTTAAAAAGTCTTAACTTGTAGGAACCTTGTTTTTTGCAACAAAAAAAACCTTTTAGGCTTTGAAAAAGTTACTAGTTTCTGCACAACTCTACTTGGTAAATATTATTTTTTTTAAGTTTTTTTCTCCATTTTGAATTTAAAATGGGTTATATTTAAGTTAAGGGATCAGATCAACCCACCATGAATCATTGAATCTGACTTCCA
>NC_050530.1:2726058-2732482 GCF_002922805.2 Oryzias melastigma
GAATTTAAAATGGGTTATATTTAAGTTAAGGGATCAGATCAACACCATAAATCATTGAATCTGACTTCCATGTCTCACATGGATGTTGTTGCTGTTTCATACAGAAGGACGCTTTTGTTTGTCTATCATACACTAAAAACTGAAAAAAATCAGCTGTTTTATTTTTCTCTCTGTAGGTGGACTATGATATAGAACCATTGGTTGTACTTTAAAAACTGGACTGAGTGGCCCCTCCCCCTGGCGTTCCAAACAGGATACTGGTTCCAAGTATCCAAAAACTTGTTGTAATGCAAGTTCTTCAAGTTATAAACCAGTTTGCATTTGAAATGTTTGATTGAAAGATGTCGTGTAGCTACTCTTTGAAGTGGTAGGGGCGTGGCCTTCGAACAAGCTCACAACTGATTGGTGAAAGTGGTTGCCATAGAAACCATGACTCAGACTGCTTACTATCTGTCTCCAACATGGCGCAGTTTGTGTTGCTAAAGAACGGCGACTGATTTGATTTAATTTGGTTGGAGCCGGATGTAATCTATTTTCTGTGGGTGATGTCACTCTTACTCGGTCCAGTTCTCACATACAGTCAATGGTTCCTACTCTGTGACTCAAGGATAAATTCAAATTTCAAATTCAAATTTCCCCTAAATCACATAACTCCTCCATTTCTATCTGAACAGGTGTAACGTTTCAGGTATTTTGATGACCCCCACAGTGCAGCTGACGGCCTCGCCAGAGGAAAGAACATGCAGGCCGTTTGTGTGCGTTGCGGTTCGCAGCGGTTGTTTCTAATAATTATAGGTTACTGCTTATATCCTCTCTCCTGCTGTTGCTGGGTTGCCGTTGGTAGACTTGGCGGGCAGGTGCCTCTCTTTGACACACACACATACTTGCGATTTCCACCTCGCATCACGGCCGTATCATGAATGTCCGTCACATACACACGGCCGCGATCGGGTGTCCGCGGCTCCGGTTGCTGTGTCCACTAAGACTTTTACAGGATGTCTGACCTCCTATGATTTTCAGGGCGAGCCGCCCAAGACTCCTCTACTATTCCAAATACCGAATACCAGCACCGGTGATAACCAGCAGAACTACGTGTCACGGTCCACCCGATACGTGTGTGGAGTCTGTCTGCCTTGCACAAACTAAGAAAACTGTTTCATTCGCAGTTTTGAGTTAAAATCTTCACTTTGATCCGCTATCCACGAGTGTTGAGTATCTCTAAAAATGTCCAGAATTGATAAAAAGTTTTTTTTTTCTGATTCTTTTGATCCACATAATTCAATTTGATTCAATTCAATTTTGAGTTTACACATTTAGGCACATTTGTTTAGAAATACATTAATCATTTATATATTTATTTTAATCTGATACAGTTCACATACTGTAAAATGTTTAAGCGTTTCAGTTTGGCCACTAGGTGGCGATCGCGCTATAGCATTACACCTTATTGCAGAAGAAGAAAGAGAGCAAAAAATGGTAATTTAGAACACAAATGGTTACTTTAAAAAATATTTCCTTAAAATAATTTGCAAAGTTCATACCTGTGAGTTTGTAAAGATGTTCATTTAGTCAGCAACGTATGTTTGGGCTGACCGAGAGTTAGCATTAGCCGTCCTATAGGAAATCCTGATTTTATGTTAGCATCAAGCTAGCAGACTTTAGCATTATTGGTTAGATCAATCTCTACTTTTATGGATCGATTATTAGCTTAGATTTATTCAGATAGATTTTATCAACCACCTGCTGCCAATAAAAATGAACCACAACCCAAAGTAGAACACGTTTTTTCTTTTTTTACTGGTGACCCAAATTACGTTGGGTTATGCAGGTGACAGAATAAATGTAAAATTAGTTTAAAGTTTGTCTTAGGTCTACCAAAAGTTGTAACGAGTTTGTTTTTGCAGATTTTGAATTTTCAGAAAATCTTCTTAATTCAAATTTTATCTGTAATTGGGAATTCAAGTTTGATTTGTTGTTGTCTTTCTGTATCTTTAAAGAAATAAAGTAATAAAAGTAAAGTGAAGGGGTCATAATTTGTAATTTTACTTGGAAGGTATTAAAACTCATATATACTTGTTGTATGCAGACAGATTTGCATTCATAGAGCGCTACACCTTCACAGTTTGTGGCTTTTAAGTCTTTACAGTTTGTAAAGACGAGTTTAAAAAAGTGAACTCTTTTAATCATTAAATCAGAGAAATTTCCAGCAGAGAAGAAAAACACATTTGGAACTAGATGAACATCCATAAATAAATAGAATTTATAAACCCTGACACTTTTTTTTATTGCAAAATCTTTCCATCCTTGGCTTTCCTGGTGTTTAACATTTTATACATTTTAAATGATGATATTTTCTCCATCTCCAAATTTTGGTAAATTTGTAAAAATGTATGCAAAGTTTGCCAATATACATTTACTAGTTATACTGTAAAGGCAGTAATGGATAGATATCCAAAAGTAAAGCCGCGTTGTTCCCAGATTTTTATAAATTACAGTAAATTACAGGTTTTTCCACATTTAATTCAAGTTTTTGCTGCTAGAATTCCCAACTCCATAACAGTTGATTCCACTTAAAAAGCATCAGAACGGGTTTTTGATTTGGGAAAACGTGAAGGCGTTGTTAACTTAAATTCCATCCTTAATTTACAAAATTATGAGTTTGCTGTGAGTTCAGACACATTTGCTTAATAGAAACCAAGTTTGTTACTCCAGATAATTTGGAGCAAATATTAAATCTTAATACTCCCAAGCGGACTTCGTCTCTGACTCTCCAGGACCAGGAACCGCTCTCGGAACCGTCTTTGGAGGTACTCTTGGTTTGTTTCCAATCAGACAGAGCTTCAGTTGAATTTCCTCAGTCTGAATAGACTCCATCCTCGGAGGGGAACAACTGAACCAAACGAACGCCGTAGCTGGTTATTTTAATTCAGGAGGCAACGGTTTGATTATGAAACGATTATCAAAGCAGCTTTCAGTTATTATCTGAGTTTGGAGGACATGAGATTTTCAGTCTTAAATGAGCAGTTATTGTGAGGTCTGATTCTGTGGCGATTGAGGTCCAAGCGTCCCACATTGATGCTGTCCTGTGGGATTTACAACAGCTGCCATAACTTCAGCCTTCATCTCAGTACGGAGTGCTTAGTCGATGATGTCTGTGAAGAAGCAATGGGAAGGGATGTTGTTTTTCGGCTCTAGCAAACGTTTGGAAGCCCTCCTTCTCCACCACAGAATAATCTCAGAGCTATAAAAGCTCTGATTGACTTATTCGCCTTTTCCGACGTTGGTGGAGTTTCCAATGTGTTTTTTTCACCGTTGGAAGTAGAACTTGTTAAAGCCACAGTAGAACCCGGACGGTTTCTACCCTCTTCCTCCTCCGGATGGATCCATACGATATGGTTCTGCTCGTTTGTCGTGTCCCTACATTTTTAATTTGGGTCTGACAGAACGTACATTCAACTCTAAAGTTGGAACGATTGAATGATGCGATCTGCAAGGTCAGCCATGGTCGTAGGCTCTTCAAAAATGTTTAGTTCTGCTTATTACTTTTACTTTACGATGATCAATTAGTTAAAATTCATAAGACAATTCAGAATCGTTTATGGATCTAGTCGCTAGATCCACAGTAGCTATGTATTACAGGGTGTAAAGTACTGGATAAACAGTAACACAATAAAATGTGGTCGTATGAATGCAGACTCATTAAAACAACTTTTAAACATTGCTTCTCGTACTGTTTTCCGGAGAATATATATGTCATAGACTCTTATCACACTTAGGGGTCGCCCCCTTAGTTACCAATTTGCTCACCCAGTGACGTGACGTGAGGTTCACGGCTGGTGAGACGTCAGATTTACAAACATACGAACCCTACAGAGCAGCTTATTCACCATTTGATTGGCAACAGTTAAAGTGTGTCGTTTCAAATTTTATTTCAATATTTTTCTTCCATTTACAAACTTTAGCATAGAAAAATAAATCACTAAATTGTTCTTATTGAGTTACTTTTGCTTATAAATGAAGTCCGTCCTCTCGCTCCTTCTGAAGAAACACGAAAAACCTGTTTGTAGAAGTCTTCCTTTTCTTTCTTCAGTTTTAAAAATTTCAGTGAAGATCACTGCCAGTGACGTGTCTCCATAAAATCCTGAGTTTAGACACGTAATCCTCCATTTAGAAAATGATCCTACCACTAACTCTACAATTCTTTAGCCGCGGTGTCACATTCTCTGGGCTCACCAGCGCCCTCTGCCACTCCGCAGAGAAATAAGACGAGGAGTTTTGACACTAAAAAAACGCCATACCTCTGCCTTGAGGCAGGCATACCGCGGGACTCACCTACTATTTTCTAAAGCACATTTTTAGCGAATAAAAAGACTAAATGAGTCACAAACTGGCACCTATATAATCAGTCAGATGGCCAGAAATAGGAAAATGAAGAAAGTAAAAATATAGCATCTTTAATGATGATAGAAAGAGTGTGCGGTAGAGCGGAGGCATGTGCTGCCTGTGCTTCACCTGCCGTTTTTTTTAACAAACTTACACAGAAAAACTAGCTAATCAAAGAATATATGTCTATAAACGAATATTTGATATTTATTTTTACTAATTAAAAAGCATGTTCATCCTGTGTATTTTTTAAGCTATATTTTGCAGGTGAGGCATAGCCTCCCTTACCTCCGCCGAACCAAAGTAGCAGTAAAAAGTGTTGTATCTGACGTTAATACATACGTTCAAAATATAAAGTCTTTGCCCCGCCCTCATAAATCCTAGCCAATGATTGAAGAGATTTTCAGTCACGTGTTTTTGTTTGCGAGATTTAGTCCAAAACCAAAATGTCTATACAATATAGACAAGGTTCAGGATTCAATCAACTGACTTTTCTAGTCTGAAAACACAAAAGTCTTTAAACTCATATGTATTTTTGCTGATTCTTTATTTAAAAACTAAAAAAATAAAGTTGTTTTTGCCCAAAATAACCCCAAGCGGGTTTGTTGGTGTTGACTTCTGCTCTGCGGAGAATCCCTGATTTATAGACGTGCGCCATCTGTTGCATCACTACCAATAAGTAAGATTGGCTATGCAGCAGAAAATGTCATAAAGGCACACACACAGTAAAACGGATACCAGTAGCTAGCTTACACGGGCTTATGCGAAGGATGGATGAGGTGATGCAGACGAGCGCGCTGATCTCCTGGCTCTGATCTGAATATATCCCGCCGCATGCTCTCATGCAGCGTCCTGCTGCAGCTGGCAGCCATTCATTCTCCTCAGTGACAATCTCGCCGTGTATCTAAACGGAGAGCTTTCTCTGAATTTAAAAGCCTCCCCCCCCCACTGCCTCATAACTTTTACATCCAAGGGCAAACACCTTTTCCGTCACTGTTCCTTTTTGATAAACACACAATTAAACACGACCAGCAGGAACAATGGAGGCACGACGAGTGACACGCTGCAGATGTTTTGTCCCGCGGCCTCCAGCTGCGGCTGAAAAAACACAACAATAAAAGTCGCAGCGCCGCTCTCTGACACCTTGACCCCTCGTGCACACACTCACCCCCCCACACACACACACAAATCAGCCTGTTTGTTCTAATGTGAAAGCCTCTTTCATTAACCCAGAAGGGCCCCCTCCAGTCTATTGTGCCCCTATCTCCTGCAGCATTCTGGGTAAAGTAGTTTAACAATGTCAACCAGATAAGCCCAATGCAAACCTGCTGATAAGGACTCAAAGACTGCACTTAATGTCTGTGTGTGTTCAAGGCGTCGCTTGATTGAGGAGCAGATGAGGAAGACCAACACACAGCAGAATGGGGGGCTTGAGTAATGCTTCATATCTTTGCAATAACAGGACAAAAACGAGAAGACAAAGAAAGAGTAAACATCTGAACGAGGTTTGAAACTATTTCCAAGGACCATTAGCGAAGTTCGTCAGAAAGACGAGTTTTCCTGAGGAGAAAGGAAAAACCGGCGGAGGAGGGGCGACCATTAAAAAGAAAAAACGGAATAAAACAGTTTATGGCCGGCGTTCAAGGCAGTACCGCTCTACCGCTTCCTTTGAGCGCCGCTTTGATTGTGACTGGAGGTCAAAGGTAAGAATTCCACGCCGACAAGAAGTTTGCACCAAACCACAGATAGCAAAGGTAACAAGAGATAAGGAGGTGTGAACATGTTGCTGGAAGTCTCCGGTGAATTGCAGCATGCTTTGTCTCAGGAAACTGCTCTCTTAGTTTACACCATTGACTGTATAAGAGAACACGGCAGAACGACCACTGTCCCACCCGCTGGTCCCTAAGTCCTGTTGACTTCTACGAAGAAGTGTCAGAATAACCATTCTTGCTCAGATACCTTTTAACAGGCTAGCTAATGCTAAATATATATATATACATATATATATATATATATATATATATATATATATATATATATT
>NC_050530.1:2732587-2732795 GCF_002922805.2 Oryzias melastigma
ACTATATATATATATATATATATATATATATATATATATATTTATATATACAGTATATGCGCTAAAGAAAGAATATAATGAAAAACAAATATATATATATATATATATATACACAGACTGTATTCATATGTATATATATATATATTTTTTTCATTTTATATTTTTTTAGCACAAGTTAATTAAGTTTTAAATTGGCCAATAAACTACA
>NC_050530.1:2733014-2754978 GCF_002922805.2 Oryzias melastigma
TATGGCATTAGTATATGCACTAAGGAAAAAATTTAATGAAAATATGTGACTCTAAATGACCTGGTGAACCCAGACACGGTGACGTTTTTGCCGGCGCCTCTGTAGAGCTCTCCAAAGCTACTTGCTCAACATCATTCATGTTTTCCATGATGTGCCAAACCTGGTACGATACCCCAACCTGGTACTGGTACCCTAACCCAGTACCAGTTCTGTGTTCGTTACTGTGTCCGGTACCGTGTCCTAAGGGTTGAGGATCCCTGATTTAATAGGAACAGCCAGCATGTCAAAAACACAAGTTGGGGACCCCCAAAACGTCAAGAAGTGGCGGAGAGGGGTCCAAATCCAAACATTCATGTGCGACGAGTTGGGAGTCTGTAGGGTTCTATTCACAAGCTTTGGTTTGAAAAAGGATAGTCCAATGGAATGCAGTCTGAATAAACACTAAAGACACGGTTCAGGACTCGATCCAGACCACATGATTTTTTCGAGTCTGCAACCACCCTCAGATCGACTCGAACCAATCACTGCTTACGAACCTTGCTCGGTTCCAACAAAGCGATGCAGAAAAATGGCGACTGAATTGACTTAATTTCGATGGAACTGTAAGTGTGACATTTGACAACAGTGACATCACGTTTGCTCAGTCCAGTTCTCTTATACAGTCAATGGTTTACACACTAATAGAGAGCACAAATCAGCAAACTGTGATGCAAATTCAAATATTTTCAGCCTGAAAGCGGATCCGCTGGCTTTGTTCTCCTAATGGTGCTGTTCCGTTTTATTGTTCGGCATACCTGACCCACCTGAGGAGCCCGAGGAGACTTTCTCCTCCTCTTGTGAAACGCTGTAAGATACAGTTTCCCTTTCTTTCCCCATTCATCCCTGCCTGTCGGCTTCGGCTACAGTTTCAAATTGCTTCCTCCTGCCGTGCCCCCCCAACCTCCCAGCCTCTTCATTCCTGCTTTCTTCCACGGTCCATATTCTCCGATCTGACAAATGATCGGCATTGATTCACACAAGGAAGCATTCAGAGAGCTCGACACAAAAGGAGAGGAAATCTCTTCAGCTCGTTTTGTAAGAACCTTTTTTTTAATGAAACACAAAAAAAGCAATAAAATTAAGATAAATATTTTTTTCTTTTTGTACATGAGGAAATATTGAAGTTATATTTCCAAAGAATGACTGAAATTACATAATATATCTTAGTAGGTTTTCTCAACCGTACAAAGCAGGTTCCAGTGGGTCTAAATAAAAACACACCTCTGCCAGAATGGGATGTTCAGAACTGAATCCAGTGTCTGTTCAACAAAATACAGCTTTTAAACAAATTAAAGACCCATTAAAGTTATATTTCAGTTTCACATTAGATCTCAATTAAAGCTTTTGCTTTGCAGTGTAACAGCAAAAAAAATGTTAAGTCAGTCCTTACAAATAAAAAAAGGCATCCATGTTCTTCCCCTAGTCGCAGGTTTGCATAAACATGAAATGGAAAAATAAATGTACAAACATAAAACTGTTTTTTTTTGTTTTTTTTTGGCAAAGCAGGAATAAAAGTGACAAGAACCATTATTGATGATTTGATCGGTTATTTTTCTCAGCATTGTCCCCATCGATTGGCTCTGATTGTCCTTCACAGTCACGTGATGCCATTATGGTTGCCATGGAGACCTCAAGTGCATCAGCTGGGCGGCACCTACACAACGCCGCCGCCGCAGTGTTTCTCGGAGGCCGTCATAGCGACTGCCGGACAGGAGAAACGCTGCCATTGCAAGGGGGGGGTCCCGGATTCATATTTTGATTGAAGATTTCCTAAAATCGTGGTAAACGAACCGGCGCTTTGGTATGTCTCTTTTTGCTGCCAGATATGTATCTACATTTTCTACAGACTAGATTATTTTAGGATTAAACAACAGCAGAAACTTTTTTTTCCAGTCTCGGTTAATAAAAAAATAATAATAAACGCTGAAATTAAATACAAAAAAAAAAGATTTTTCCAGATTTCCTTATAAAAAAACAAATACATTTTACTTGTGGTTGTGTTGTCACAAAAGGTCGCAATTTAATCAAATCTCCAGTCCTGTTCAGTGCATTGAGAGAAAAGGAAATCCTCTGACCTCTTCTGGAGGAAGTACCCACCCACTCGCCCGCCCTGAAATCCAAAATAAAATAATCTTCTTTTCAAAATAAAACAAAAAAAAAGCAATTATACTGTATACTATTTACACTGTTATTTTACACAGAAGGCTGTACAAAAGATGCACGCTCAAATAAACAATCCTACTGCCTGTACATGTGTCTTTGCTCCCGCACGGGAGGACACCAGAGAGGTATTGACGTGTATGGCTTGAAAGGAGGAAAAAAATACACTGGATCGGTTAATAAAAAAAGAGACATACCCATGCTGCACCATGACATCGCCGTGCATGACCACACACATCCATGCTCACATTTACAGCACTGTTTGCTTAGAGTTCATTAAAAGCCAAACGCTCTGCAAACACACATTTTTAACACAAACTACAGTGTTTATTGGTCCTGTTGGGGATCTCCCCGTTGTCGTAGTCAGACTACCAGTATAAGACCGTTAAATAAGAGCATTAATACGAGCCAAACCAGTGTGGTTTACTACAAGTCTCTCCTTGTCTCAGAAAGCCAAGCATGCTGCTTCCTCCCTATTAAAAAAATTTAAAAAAGCTACTTCACTCCAAAGTGCTCGAGTCCTTGGTTTCTGTGTTCGTTTCGAGACAGCCGCAGAAAGGCTGAAAGCTCTCGTTGCAAATAGGAGCCCGCTGAGGAGCTCAAATCTGGACTTTTCCTTCAAAACTCCCGGGGCGTATCTAAGTGCCAGTATTGTGCGGCCTTCTCCTCCTTCGGCGGACGGGAAAAAGATCAGCTACAGTTCTTGGTTTTGGCTGCGCCTCCCGCTCCCCGCTGAGGGAGCCGCCCCGCATCTCCAGAGCCTCTGGACCCGCTAGGACACCACGACCATGCCGTCCGCGCTGATCAGCTGACCCGTGGTCGGCTCGTAGGTTCCAGCAAGGTAGAAGAGGTCGTTGGCCGCGCCGCCCGGCTTACGCTCGCGCATCAGGAGGTCGTACTCCGACTTGCTGACCACCTGGCAGCGATGGGAGATGGTCTGCACGTCGTTCTCGTCCTCGTGACTCGACTGGTACAAGGCATTCTGGGAAAGAGAGGACAGGATGAGTTGTGAATATTCAACCAATAAAACCCCTTCAAGCAAAAGAAACAGACTGCTGTTTTACGGAAGCTTAATCAATACGGCCAGAAAATGTGTTTTTTAGTACATTTTTTAATGGTTTCTGAAAAAAATAAAGAAGAAATTTTGTTTTTGAAGCAAAAAAAAAAAATTCTAGCGTTTTTTTTTACTTCGCAAAAAAAAAAAGGAAAAAAAAATAAGGTCTTTTGGGGGGGTGTTTTTAATTTTTTTTTTGTTTTTTTGAAATTTTTGTCCAAGTGTTTTTCAGGATTTTTCTTTTATTTTTATTTTTCCTGCAAACTTTTCAGTTCAAAAAATGATCAAAAGACAAGTTTGATAGCAGATCTTAATTATTATTATTATTTTTTATTCTATGTTTTTTAAAATTATTTTCTAAATATTTTTTTCCAATATCTTTCAAGAAAGTTTTTTGTGTTTTCCTTTTTTAGAACTTCAAATGATGTAGTTCTAAAAAAGGGAATGCGAAAAAAATTATTTTGAAAAACAAAAAAGATAAAGAAATATTGTGAAAATGCTAACGTTTCTAATGTTTAGCGGTGACGAGTTTTGTTCTTTTACATGTTTCTAACAAAGTTGGGATTCAGCGTAATTTTCTTTAGTGGTATCAGTCAATTCTTTTACAAGTTACTAATGAGGTTGGATTTGATTAAAATGCTAACGTAGCTAACGTTTAGCGTCGCTGGACTGTGCTTTTTATGTGTTGCTAACAAGGTTGAATGTTATTGTAAAATTGCTAACGTAGCTAACGTTTAGGGTTGTTTCATTGTATTTTTGTACATATTACTAACAAGGTTGGGTGTTATTGTTAAAAAGCTAACGTAGCTAACGTTTAGCGTCGATGGACTCTGTTTTTTTTATATATTGCTAACAAGGTTGAATATTATTATAAAAATGCTAACATAGCTAACGTTTAGCATGGTTGGATTGTGTTTTTTTACATGTTACTAACAAGGTTGGGTGTTACTATAAAAATGCTAACGTAGCTAACGTTTAGCGTCGATGGACTTTGTTATTTTATGTGTTGCTAACAAGGTTGAATGTTATTGTAAAAATGCTAACGTAGCTAACGTGTAGCGCTATCGAACTGTGTTTTTTTACGTTACTTACAATGTTAGGAGTTAGCGAAGTCAACAATTTTGCTTTAGCAGTAACATCAGTCTGTTTTTTTACAAGTTGCAAACAAAGTTGGGAGTTATAGGTAAATACGCTAACGTGGCTAACATGTAGCATGCTAAAAAACAAGTAATAGATGTGAATGCAGATAATAAAGTCTGACTGATTGACTTGTTACTGACTTATTTAGCTTAATTCAGCTTATAGTTCTGTGCGCCTCAGCCTATTTATGACATACGTTTTAAAGTAAAAAAATAAATAATAAATACATTTGAAAAAAATATTTTTTTCTGGTGCGGCCTACAGGGCAGAAAATTGATACTACATAAAACTTTTTGAAAAATATTTCAAAAAATTACCTCAAAGAACCAAATACATATTTATATACATCTACTTTTTACCAATGTAATACGCTTCCATGTCTATTTTAATTTTGTTAATATTTTTCTAACAATGTAGAACAATGTCTTTAACCTTAAAATAAAATGCTCAGAAATGAAAACAACATCTTTATGAACTCAGAGGAAGTTCAATCACTTGAAATCAATGAATATAAAAACAGCAAAGTGGTGCTTCTGATTCAACACAACATCAAAAGACTCTTCCTGGTCCTCACCTTGCCGTCGCGGTGTCGCTTCCCCAAGCGCGTCTCCTCCGGATGGTAGAACCACTTGACCCTGACCACCATGGTGGAGCTCCAGGACTCCCAGAGGCTCTCCACTCTGCCCACGTAGGGCAGCTGCGGCCGGCCGGGTGATAAGAAGACGGCGCAGTCTCCGACACGCACCATCTCTTTGCCCCGCACGATGGCCTTGTAGAAAAGCTTACGGGCTTTACCCTTCAGACCTCTCCTCTGTCACACAAGCAAAAATAGCAGTCGGTTTATTCAGCATGCAGGGATTATTTTCCTGTCTGAATTATTTCAGGAATTAACTTTGCTTTTTGATTGCTTTGCTAAACCTAAAACACTGAGATTTAATGACTTTTCCACATCCAAAACATTGCCTTTGGCTGAAAAATATAGTGGGTTTACTTAACATGTTTTCAATTACTACAAGGGCAGGTTTACTTTTTTAGAAGGGGGTAGTTTTCCTTGCCCAAAGGCACAAGTTGGCAATTTCAAATCCCAAAGGTGGACACCTTGGGAAATATTTTTGACCCGTATGTAGCTTGAAAAGCGACATCTCAACCTGGACAGAAGACAGAAGGCTTTGGAGGAATTCTCTAAACTTTTTTAGCGCTTTCAAAAGGGAACTCTTGCAATCACGCAAGTTTCTATAACCGTTTTTGTGTAAAATTCCGCAGCCATTGAATGCATGTTGCAAGTGAAACCAGGTCAAACTTTGACAAATCAGGGACTCAGATTTGGTAGTGACAAACTATTGATTTCTCTGAACCTTGGACAATGAATAAAGAAAGAGAAATGAAGAATTGCGGTTTTTGCTTGGCTGGAGTATATGACACCAATACCAGCTTTGAATTCTTCTCATAGCCCTACGACTTCTCCCTACCCCTACAATTGTAGGGACATTTGGAGGGATAGGGGTCCCCGAAATAGTTTTTTAAAGAGGTAACCGACTTTGTGTCCGCGATGGTGATCTGCGGAAATCGTTCCTTACTTTTTCTTATTCCTGACTTTTTAAAGTTTGAAAACCAAAGTTGCTATGTATTTTCCCAACACATTCTCATACCCATGTCGTCACCTCTGCTTAAAAAATTCACATTTTGAGTGAGTTGGGGACACCCAAAATGTCATTTTTTTCACAGAAGACGAAGGGTCCTTAACCAAACGTCAATATGTGACGAGTTGGGAGTGAGAATTTGTTAATTTTCCAGGCAATGGCTGCTACACGCCAACATAGATGACCAGCGACTATTGATGACGTCATCGAGGGTTAGTAACGTCTGAATTTGAAGACGCTATTTTTCCATATTTCTCCGTTTGGAGGGCTAAGAATTTGGCCCAAGTGTTTCTCATATTGGAATAAAGCTGTGAAAGAAAAAACTGGGCGCAAGATTTATCCCGCTCCGACGTTTTGCGGCAAACTTTTTTTAAGTGTAGATGGCAGACATGCGCTAGTATACAGAGTTGAAGAAAAAGAAGCCCCTCCCTAATTGTCTAGTGTGAGCAACCATGGGCTAAATTCCTCACATGTCCGGTGTGTTTATTACATCCGTTTCTATGATTTTTTTTGGTCATTTTTCTTGAAGAAAACAAAGCCTTGATCCACTTGTTTGATCCTGCTAAGATGTTCACTCGTTCACCAGGTAGAATAGTGAAGGTAAATGCTGGATATTGTTCCGTTGCAACATTTTGGAGTGACCGAAATCAGAAGGTGACTCAAAGCCAAGTTAACTAGGTGGTTTTTGAAAAAGTACAAGGCACAAAAGTTGATTTTTATTGTCAACTAATAAAGAAAAAAGTAACTAAGGAGAAGATATTTGCAGCATAATGATTTAACTTAAGAAATACACGTTTTTGGCACTATTTTTATGCCTCTGTCCATTTTAAAACAAAGACTCTACAATCTAAAGCCAGTTTTTTTAATGAGAAAAGTGTCTCACTTTGACTTTGCATGTTTTTGTTCCTGACTGCACCTCTCGGTCATCAAAATGAAGCAATCATGGTAGTAAAATCAAGCCAGGAACAGCTTTTTTTGTTGTTGTGATTGTTAATCAGCGGGTTGATGGTGGAATTAGGGGCAAAGTTTAAATTGTTGGGCAGAACAAACAAGACATTTCAAGAGTCAACTGTTTGTACAGACGGTGTGATGCAAGAGAAACTGCAGTAACTATCTTTAAGGAAGTGACTCAGTCTATGACAGAATGACATGAATAATGATACGGCGTTTTGTCGGCTCTGGGGTCATACCTGAGTGGGGTTGCCGGACCACCTCCAGAGGTGGCGTCCGGACAGCAGAGGGGGCGTGTTGGGAAAGGCCTCAGGTGAAGACATCCTCTGCTTCTTGGCCGTTTGGTCCTTGGAGTGAGTCTGAGGACTGTTGGGTCTTTGGTGGTGGTTGTTGGGAGCACTTTCTTTCCTCTTCAGTTGTGCCTTCGGTGTCGTCATCATCCCCCCTTTAGACAGATACTCCTTCCTGTCCTCTGCTCGTGCTTTTGACCCTCCAACGGTTAGGCCGCTCTTCACGACGTATCCATGAGCTGACGAGGATGGAGACGGCGTGGAAGGGTCTTGCGGGTTAGAGTTCACGCTGTGTCGATTTTTGTGTTTGTCTTGCTGGAGAAGTGCGCGGCGCAACAACACCGAGGAGGATTCTTCGTCAGAGGAGTAAGACGAGTCGTTGTCCGAGGAACACAGGGACGAGGAAGAGATAGATCCAGAGGAGGAAGAGGAGGAGGAAGAAGAAGAGAAGCAAATGGAAGGACGAGAAAGAAAACGGCCACCACGATGGGGTGCGACCGTTGCTCTTCTTCTTCGTGCTTCGGCTTCTTCGCCGTCGTCCTCATCGTCTTCATCCAGTTCAGAATAAGAACTAGGACAGTCACTGGGATAGTCCAAATCGTAATCCCCTCCTTGTACTCCAATAGTTTTAGGAAGAAGATCCTTCCTCAGAGGTGGAACTCCCTTAACAAGAGCGTCCGACCGAGCCCCAGTGTCTCTTTGTCCCGTAGACCTCTTGCCGTCTTTTGCCAACAGCGAGGGCTGGATGTATCGTAGAGGCGCTCCTACTGAGACGTGGTTTTTATGTCCTCTACTCCCAGCCCCTCCGAGCCGAAGTAAAGCTTTGCCGTTCTTTGTTTTAGGAGACGTCACTCCTTCGTGGTCAAGCTTCACCAAAAAGTGCTTCCTGTCGCGATCATTGGCGGCCTTATGGCCTCCAGCTGCCAGAGGCAAGGTGGCAGATGAAGAGGAGTCTCTGAGCCCCATGGGAGCCATGGAGGCCACCGGCCTCCCCGCTCCAGAGGATCCACCGTTTCCAAAGGTGGAGTAACCGTTAGCAATGCTACTGAAGGAGTCGACCTTGAAGGGTGAGCCGAAAATGCTTTTGATTTGGGTCGGCGGTGGTGCAAGAGAGTGCAAGGCGGGTCGATGAAACAGCCCTAGGTCTCGCTCTCGGATCTTCTTCTGGGTCTTTCGGGACGTCCCGTTAAAGAGGAAGAAGTCAACGGGCGGTCTCTTCCTCTGCACGGACCAGCTCAACGAGGAGGCGCTGCCTTTGGCCACAACGCTTGCCCCCGAAGCAGGAATCTCAGCCGTCTTTTGCACCGAGCTGATTCTCTTCGGCCTGCCGACTGAAAAAGGAGCCAGAAAAGCAGGAGGGAGAGGGGGGTGTTATAATCAATATGAAATGACAGGTCTTAAAGGCAAACTGTGATTAATTGTGAAACTAAGAGCTTTGGTGAAACTTAATCTTTATCTCCTTGATCTTCACCTACTTTTGACATATCCATTACTCAAAGAACAACAAACCTGATAAACCTGTCTCTCTGCCCGGCTTTATTGTCGCTCCCACTTTGAGATGAGTTGCTCGTCTGTTGCCCAACTTTACAAGCCGAGCTGACGAGGCTCCATAAGGTAATGATTTATGAGGTTATATGGAGGGTAAATAATAGGCAGCGAACAATCCTAATTTATGAGAATTTCAGTTTAAATGTCTTCCCTAGCACTCGGTTGTGACATGAACACATATGGGAAGTGTTGACGGTTGGATTAGAGAGTGTGGCCCTTCAACTAGTGTTAGCTAGAGTGCAACAAACTAAACTTTGTGTCTAAAACCTTAGCATCCATCTGGGCATTGACCCACGGAGTTGCTGTGGAGAGTTGTAGACGGATCTTAAGGTGAGCACAGGTGTGTCTTTCGGTTCCCTTGAGGCTCGTACGGCCACCTTAAGGAATGCAATGACCATGGACCATCGTACCATTGTTGCTCGTGTGGTGTCTAGTAAAGTATTCGGAAAAACACTGGAAGTTGCGTGTACTAATGACGTGTAGGGGATGTTGTCATTCGGTGCTCTTACATTACATTCTAAGTAAGATATGTGCTGGCCACCGTGCAAAAATCCCACATGCAAGGGGTGCCGTATCACGGTAGGTGATACATAATTCTACGGTCTCAAATACAACTATCACCACCCTGGGCATAGGCGGCTGCCTAGGACGCAATCTACTGGAGGGGATGCCAAATCACAATGATTATATATACTTTTTTTTTTCAAAGTTTGATACACAACTCATTTAACAAAAAAGTAATAATTGAAAAACATAAATAAAATAACTCAAAAGTGAATCAATAACTGCCCCTTTGCCACACAGTCGCATTTTGAGATATGTGACAGAAGCCAAAGTGTACATAGGACGCCCCATACACTCTTGATTGTCTAATTTCCTCATTCTAACAGGCAAGGGGTGGTAGGAATGGTTGAAAAAAAAAAGAAAAATCTATGCGGATCGCCTACTTTACCTTTATGTGTTCTCTACAACCTGTTACCCATAGAAAAAAATGTGCACAAACATCTTCTCTCTACGGGTTTAGAAGGTTCTATGATTCTGATATTTCAACACATTCTCATTTCTTACTTGTCACATATTGACATTTGGTTTAGGACCCCTCCGCGTCACTTTTTGATGTTTTGGGTTTCCCCAAATTGTTGTTTTTTGACATTAAATTACAGGTTCCCAACCTCAGGGCAGCGAACTGGAACTGGTCCTACTGGTAGGTACTGTTACTGGTTTGCATCTGGGCCCAGTTCGTACCCTGCAACAGACTGGTGACCAGTCCAGGGTATATCTTGCCTTCGCCCATCAGTAGCCGGGTTAGGCTCCAACACCCTCGCCACCCCAAACGGGACAAAGTGCCCAAGAAGATGAATGAATGACCACGTCTGGTACCGTATCCCGCACCACGTGGGGTGCCAGGTTAGGGTACCGGTACCGGCTGTGTCTTAAGGACCAGTCCACGTGCAAATGTTTTAAACAGCAAGCAAGGGTACACAACCTTCAGTACGTCGTACCAGATGCAGTACCGAATGTGGTACTGCACTCGGACTGGTCCTTGGAACCACACGGGATACCGGATACAAACTGGGCCCAGATGAAAACTGGTATTGGGTTAGGGCATTGGTGCGTACTCAGTCCCGGTAAGATCAGTTCCGGTTTGCGGCCCGGAGGTTGGGAACAGCTAGCATATCAAAAAAACAACTTAAGGACAGTACGTCTTGCTTCCCACCTCGTCTTCTTTCCTGAGGCCTCACTCCTGCCTCCTCATTGGTCGGTTTCTCAGAGGACGCCTCCTTCTTATCCAGGGTGGAACTTCGCCGACCTCGACGGCCAGGAGACACCAGGAGAGCAGGAGACGGTTCTGCGCCTGGCGTCAAAAATCAACCTTACTTAACAGGTTTATTCACCACTCCTCCTGCAAATCTTCAGAAATAAAGACTCACAGCGAATTTGGTATCCTGGAGGTAAAAGTCTGATGTTCACGAGAGAGATCCTCCCTCTGTCTCCATCATCAAACTCCACCATCACACTGCCCTCCTTCTCCTCCTCACCAGGACCTCCTGAGATGCACCGAAAATGGAAAATATTAGTATTTTGGGGGGAAAGAATGTGCTGCAGGTTTATGGTGAATGAGAACCACCTTGTTGGACGTAACCAGGGTAGAGACAGCGAGAGCGCTCGCTCCAGTAGGCACAAACTCGCGTTCCAGGCGTGAGGATGGCCTCGGTTTGTGGTCGCACGTCCAACACCTGGAGTAAAAGCGACAATTAAAGTTGACCGTTTTTATCTGCAAAACCCAAAAAAACATTGGAGGGCCAGACTCACAGCTTCCTGTAGGAGCTGCTCCAGGGAGTAGATCCTGGGGCGATTGCAGCGCTCCCCGTCGATGACGACTCTAAATCTGAGTACAAGGAAAATATGGTTATAGATTATAATTAGAAAAAAAATCTGACAACTCCTTGTCTGATCTTTCAGATTTGAAGTGTTTCCTCCTGACTCAGCAGATTTGCTGTTTCTGGACGAACAGAAGAAAATTATTGTCGTACATGTCGGGCAGGTCCAGAGTCTGAACGCAGGCGGCGTACAGGAGCTCGTCCTCCTTGGAGATCAGGATCTTCAGCCCGTCTACTAACATTTCTTTGCTCAGCACACAGTTTGGAAGCGCTGAAGACAGAAGGCGGAGTCAGAAGACGGATGGATGAGGCAGATGAAAGCAGAGACAAGAATGAACAGTGAAGGTGTTGAACAATTATGTGTGGAGTATGAATCATGGACGACTTGTGTGTGTATTTATGAGTGCTGTGCCCACCAGGTATTCTGCAAGGCATGTTGGGAGGAAGGTGAGTGAGCGACCTCTCCTTCAACCCCTCCTCTTCCTCCTTCTCTCCCTCCGAAAAGCTGCTCTCTTCATCCAGGTGAAAGCCGTCATCGGCGGCGAAGCTCTGCAGGAGCCGGCTCACGCCGTGACTCTTGTCCTGAGAACAGGATGTGACATCACACAGAAGGATCACCGCTTTTTGCAGAGGGACGCTTCAGTTCAGGTCTCCTAATCCAAAAACAACAGACGCTACTCATCCTCAGACCAGTTAAAGCCAGTTTATGCACGGATGACAGATGACTGATGATGGAAAAGTCAGCCTGCCGGACAGGTTCCTGCTTGTGTTTGAGCTTTTCAAAGAAAAGAACCGCATAAACCAATGCAAAGGAGGGCGGTGCGTCACGACGGGAGAGTTCACAGTTTATGTACAGAAGTTTCTTTCCCAGAGGGCATGGATGCTAGTTCCTTCACCGCCGTCTGGGTTTGAATGGCTTCTTAATATTCTCACAGAAACTCAAAAACTAAGGTGACTTTGAGTTGTGTCACATTTAAATACCAGTTGGGAGTCTCTGTCATCTGTTAGGCATCCACAAACACACGTCTATTACAAAAAATACTCAACAAAGTGACGATTAGAAAATTCTCTGCATAAGAAGGAGCAGAAGTTGTGTTGTCGGGGGTTGTCTGGTAGTAGAATCTTGCACACTTTCAAACTTTAGTGCTCAATCAAATGCTCCCGACCCTCCCCCGATATCCACCAACGCTGGTGGATATCGGGGGAGGGTCGGGATCAGCTTAAAGTACAAGAAAAAACTGATTGAAAATTTGAAAAATTTACATTGTAAATTTGAAAAAAAGGAAATTTAAAAAAATGTGAACCTTTGAAAAAAAAAGAAAACTCAATTTTTTTGAAAATTTGTAAACAATTTTTTTATTTGGAAACTTATATTAAAACTTGAACAATTTGAAAAATATATTGTAATTTTTTTAAAAATACTGCAAATTTGAATTTAAAAAAACTATGAATGCAAAATTACTAATTAAAAGATAATACATTAGTCACAGCCACCTTCCGTCTGCCATCCTAGCGAGTTTGGAACTAGCCACATCAGAGGAGGGACAACTCAAAGACGGCGCCGAAACGGACACGTAACCGAGTATGAAAGGACTTTTTGATCATTTCAGTATCATGTATAATTGTGTGAATGCTAGTAATTATAGTGATTCTCATGTTCCTTTCCGTATGTTTTTTGGCACGTAAAAACGTAAAAGCTCGGCTCATTCAGGACATTAATGCTTGCCTTTTGCTATACATAAACTTAATAGATTTGAAATATTGAGCAAAATATGCTCCATAGGAAATGAATGAGAAAGTCTTCAAATTTCAAAATTTTAAGCAGATAAAGTCTTTAAATACTTTATGAGCTATGTTTTCATTTTTTATAGTAATTTTCAAAGAATTTGGAGATTACCTAATATTTTAGCAGCATGCTAAATTCTGCTAATTTCTTATCAACTGGGTTTTTTTTTAGGCTAATTTAGAGTTTAGCTTCTATTTTAGCAGCATGCTAACGTTTTTGGCTAATTTCTTATCAACTGGGGTTTTTTTAGGCTAATTTAGAGTTTAGCTTCTATTTTAGCAACAGGCTAACGTTTTTGGCTAGTTTAGTTTACTGAGGAATTTTAGGCTACTTTGGAGTTTGGCTAGTATTTAAGCAACAAGCTAGCTTTTTTGACTAGTTTGGCATCTACTGAGGTTTTTTTAATGCTAATTGGAAATGTAGCTAATATTTGAGAAACATGCTAACAGTTTTGGCTAACTTGTTATCTACCGAGGTTTTTATTAGCTAATTTAGAGTTTAGCTTCTATTTTAGCAGCATGCTAACGTTTTTGGCTAATTTCTTATCAACTGGGGGTTTTTTTAGGCTAATTCAGAGTTTAGCTTCTATTTTAGCAACAGGCTAACGTTTTTGGCTAGTTTAGTTTACTGAGGAATTTTAGGCTACTTTGGAGTTCGGCTAGTATTTAAGCAACAAGCTAGCTTTTTTGACTAGTTTGGCATCTACTGAGGTTTTTTTTAATGCTAATTTGAAATGTAGCTAATATTTGAGAAACAGTTTTGGCTAACTTGTTATCTACCGAGGTTTTAATTGGCTAATTTAGAGTTTAGCTTCTATTTAACATTTTTGACTAATTTAGTTTATTTCAGCAAAAGGAATTCACGTTAGCACTTTTGCAGGTAATGCAATTTTTCTAGTTGTTTATTTGCTTTGAATCCTTTTCTGTTAGCAGGAAAATAGACAGTTTGACGTAAAGGGCAAAAAGAAAAACATACTGGGCCTTAAAATACATTTAATTCATTCTGTTGAGAAAGAAAAAATGGAAAAAAATTCAAAATTGTGACTTTAAAGTTGTGAATCGAATTGTGGCTTGACTTTTAGGATTAATGTTAATGTAGCTTAAGGCATCAAACTTAAAACTTCTCACGTTTCCTTCAAAGCATTCATGTTTAATAATCTGTATTTTCATGACTCACGTTTCCGACTTTCATTCTAAACTCTTGTTCTTACTTAAGACACAGAAGTAAGTTGGCATCACCGCTGTCTGCTTGTCTCACCTTTCCGAGTAATCCCTGCGCCGTCGACGTCCTCCTGGCCTCATCTTTGCCCGCTCTCTTGGCCTCTGCGAGAGCTCGGTAGTTTTCACGGTTGTCCCCAAAGCTGCAGGCCGTCGGTGACAGACCCCAGCAGGGCATGGCGGATCTGCCGACACCTGCTAGCTCTGGATATTCCCTCCCCGGGATGTGGATGTTTGGCCTTCTGGGCGTTTTCCTCTGATCTAGGCAAGAGGAGCTCCCCAAGCCTGAGCGGAAACATGAACAATTAGAGGTAATAATACATAAAAATTGATTTTCTGTAGAGTAAATATCTCACCAGGAGGTCCTAGTCTTTTACTCATGGGTCTCTGGCTTGCCTGGAGTTTGGAGGTCTGTGCCGAAAAGGGCCCAGCTGGGTTTGTAGGAGCTTCTTTAGAGCTTATCTTGATGTCACTTGCTCCATCTTCGCTGTCACAACTGCCGTCCTCCTCCTCCTCATCCTCTGTGAAATCCCAGCGCCAGATTGATCACTTGGAGTGATTTACATGTGAGCGCCGCTAACAGCTAACTTGACGTGTATTGACAGCCAGCCCTCCAGATTCCTTTACATTTGCAGGCCCGAGGCCCTAATCTGAAGGACCGCCACGGCCGGCGGGTCAGAAAGTGGGTCATTTTGTCACATATTAACACCTGTTGAGCAAACCTGCCCACATAATAAAGCACAGATTATTCCTTAACTGCGGACGGCAGCGTCGATGCGCTCAAGTGGATTGTTATTGGCAGCCATGTGTCGCCGACAGTGAGGTCTGGGTCGAGTGTCAACACGTCTTTGACACACTTGTCACTTACATGGCATTCTCGTCAACACTTTGGCTGGGTCGTGCGCGCGCATTTACATCCCCCACCCTCTCCACGCTCCCACCGGGGGGCATAACCCTCCAGTTTTTTTTAGCCAATTTTCCCCCAAAAGCCAGGAGGAGAACGATTGAGTCTCCTGGAGCGGGGGGCCTCCAGCGAGGACGTTTTCACGAGGTTTGTGATGGGAAGATGAGATGGGAGGACAGGGGTGTGACATTCTGGATGGGGCCGGTGCGAGCTCGGGTTACCGCGCAGAGATGAGGGCGACGGCGGGGGGAGGGGGGTTAGCCGTGCCGCATGCCTGTGGCAAGTCGTTAAGGGATTTAACGGCGTGACAGACGAGCTGGGGAGTGAAAAGGGCCTCTGGTGACGGCAGACATCTCACTCTGCGTTAAGAAACCTGCACAGGGTTCGATCCTTAAAGTCCCCGTCCAATGAAAATCGTGTTTTTGGAGTTTTTAACATGTGTGTGTAGCATTTTTCTTATGAAAGAGAACTAGAAAAGTTGCATTACCTGCGATAATGCTGGGGTGAATGTAGTCACTGAAGATGCTGAAGCTTTTGGCTGAAAATGGTGACGCAATTTACTTTAATTGCTGAAGGGATTTGCTGAAAATGCAAGAGCTATTTGCAAAATGTTTGCTAAAAGACTGGAAATTTCAGTAAAAGAAGCTGAAGTTTACGAAAATTTCTCAGAAATTTGTAGTAAAATTGCTTAAAAATCCCCAATAGATGCAAATATTGTAAACAAAAAATGTTTTGTGCTGCCTAAATATGAGCTTAACTCCAAATTAGCCCAAAAGAAACCTTAGTAGATCCCAGATTATAAAAAAACTAGCTTGTTGCTTAAATACCAGCTAAATTCCAAAATAGCCCAAAATTCCTTAATATGCTAAATTAGTCAAAAATGTTAGCTTTTTGCTAAAATAGAAGCTAAATTCAAAATAAAAAAAACCTCAGTAGATGCCAAATTATCCATAAAAACTAGCACATTGCTTAAATACTAGCTAAACTCCAAAATAGCCTAAAATTCATCAGTAACTAAATGAGTCAAAAACGTTAGCCTGTTGCTAAAATGGAAGCTAAACTCTAAATTAGCCTAAAAACCCCTCAGTAGATAACAAATTAGCCAAAATATTAGCATGTTGCTAATATAGTATCTTAACTTTAAATTAGCATTAAAAAACCCCAGTATATAACAAATTAGCCAAAAAATTAGCATGTTGCTAAAAAAGAAGCGAAATTCTAAATTAGCTTAAAAACCCTCAGTAGATGCCAAATTACCTAAAAAAAGCTAGCATGTTGATTAAATATTAGCTAAACTCCAAAATTTCCTAAAATTCTCCAGTAAACTAAATTACCCCAAAACATTTGCATGTTTCTAGAATAGAATCTAAACTTCAAATTAGCCCAAAAAACCTCAGTAGATGTCAGATTAGCCAAAAAAGCTAGCCCGTTGCTTAAATGCTAGCTAAACTCCAAAAATCCCCAGTAAACTGAATTAGTCAAAAACGTTAGCTTGTTTGCTAAAATAGAAGCAAAACTTAGAATTAGCATGTAAAAACTTAAATAGATAACTAAATTAGCCAAAACGTTAGCATGTTACTAAAATATTAGCTAAACTCCAGATTAGCATCAAAAAACCTCAGTAGATGCCAAATTAGTCAAAAATGTTCACATTTACTAAAATAGAATCTAAACTCAAAATTAGCCTAAAAACAGATTAGCAAAAAAAATACAATAGTAATTTTTAAAAAATGTGGAGTTTAGCCTACCCAGTACTTTAGCAACGTGCTAACACTTTTGGCTCATTTGTTATCTACTGGGTTTTTATAGGCAATTTTATAGTTTGGCTAATATTTGAGCAACATGCTAATGTTTAGAACTAATCTGTTATCTATTGGGGGTTTTTAGGCTAACTTCAAGTTTAGATTCTATTTTAGTAAATGTTAACATTTTTGACTAATTTAGTTTATGTATTTTGGCAGTTTTGGAGTTAAGCTAGTAAAGCAACGTGCTACCTTTTTTGGCTAATGTGACATCTACTGAGGTTTTTTTATGCTAATTTGGAGTTTAGCTAACGTTTTAGTAACATGCTAACATTTTGGCTAATTTAGTTATCTATTTAGGTTTTTATAGGCTAATTTTGAGTTTTGCTTCTATTTTAGCTACAGGTTAATGTTTTTGACTCATTTAGTTTACTGGGGAATAGCTAGTATTTAAGCAACGGGCTAGCTTTTTTGGCTAATCTGACATCTACTGAGGTTTTTTGGGCTAATTTGAAGTTTAGCTGATATTTAAGCAACTCATTAAATATTTTTGCAAAATTAGCATGTTTTAGGGATTTTCAAGCAATTTTACTACAAATTTTTCAGAAATTTTGGTAAAATTCAGCTCTCTTTCATAGTTCTTTTACAAAATTTCAAGTCTTTTGGCAAATGTAATACTTTGCAAATAGCTTTTGCATTTTCAGCAAAAAATAACTCACTCTAGCATTATGGCGGCTAATGCAACTTTTCTATTCACATTTTTGTGTTATCTCGATGCCAAATCAGTTGTACATGTCATGACGTCATGCTTAGATGAAGGGACTCACCGTGCTCTGTGCCTTCACTCTTCTCATCCTTCAACTCCTGTTTCTCGGCGGCTTTGTGATGCGCCCTGTTACCCAGCATCCCTTTGGGTTTTCGACCCCTCTTCCTCTTCGGAGCAGCTGAGCGCTCCTGCAGGCCTGTTGATCGACAGCAGGGGTGGAGTTAGCGTCACCGCTCTGGTTTGCGGATTGGACCCTCTTTCAAGTCGTACCTTTCCCGCCTTGTCGGCAGTGACCTTTGGAGGGCTCGTCCTTGGTGCGCAGGCCTCCCGCGGCCTTCTGCTTCAGCTGGGTCACCCGCCTGGCCAGCCTGGAGCTCAGGGTGCTCGGTCGACCTCTGTGCTTACAGCGAGCCTTCATCTGCACGACGGAACAACTAATTATTGACTTCTTCCTGCTGATTGAAATATCCAGGAAGCAGAAAATGCGGCAGGAAGAGGTTGGAGGAGGACGGACCTGTGCGGCGCTGAGGCTGTTGAAAGTGTGATTGAACACAGAGTTCCGGGCTTTCCCCTCCAGTAGATTCATTCCAGCCCTGGAAAACAACACCGACGCTCTCAAATCAGAAGTTTTCAAGCAAATTTTCGCTTCTTTCTCCGAGTTCACTCAGTGTTTCAAAAGCGAACCTCGGCTGAATCATCACATAAAAGGAGAGGGATTATCAGGTGTAAAGGAGACGCACAAGAAAAGGGAGGAGGAGGAGGAGGAAGGAGAGACTGAGAGAGAGATGAAGCAGTCTCGGGGGAGTCTGTCCGTTGACCGGAGCTTCAGGGCGCAATCGATAAACACTAACCTCTATCGAACACTCCTCCTCCCTAGCTCACTTTCTTTCTGTCTTTCCTTCAATGCATTCGTGGACTCTTACACCACAGGCAGCTCGTGCACGCGCACACGCACACACACACACAGATAGCAGCTGGTGTCTGAGGCAGGTGAATCCTATAGTCCCACAGAGGGAAGCGTCGGCTCTCAGCATCTCTGCTCCTGGGAGAGCAGCAGAGAGGAGTCTGCTTCTCTTCAGCTCGTCTCACAGCATCCAAAAATTCTGGATCTCCACTTCACTATTTGATCCTCGCAAGGATTGTTCTTACCATGATTTAAGTTGTTTTAACAGGTGAAAAGTAGAGAATTTCTCTAGAAATAAGGACATTTTTATTATAATAATCTTCACAATAGAAAAACTTGATTTAAGACAAAAAAATCAGAAACAAAAATTTAGATTTGAGTTCTACTAAGAAATACTAGTTTATGAGTATTGATTAAGTGGTGCCAACTTGCACTAAGATTCTCATTCTGTTCACATTTTGTTCTAAAATGCATCATTTCCACATATTACACTCGTTTTTTGTCACTTGAATCAAAATGAGCAACACTTAGGGTTATAAAAACCCACAAAATACAAACAGTTTGCTTATAACGAAAAAAAAAAAATTATTTCAATTTGTAGTAATTTTATGTATTTTTTGTTACCTTCTTAACAGATAACTTTTCTTATAATTAGTTCCCAATTTCAGGCTCTTTTTACAGTTTACAGAAAATAAATTCCCTTAAATAAGTTTGTTTTTCTGCCAAAGTGTAAAAAAAATGTATTTTAATTGGTAGTAGCTTTGTTTTGTTATAAATATGGATAAATCCTAAATATTTTGTGTGTTTTATTTAGGTAGTTTTGGTCTTTTGTCAGATTACTGCTTAGCTTTTTTTTAAAATAATCGTTTCTATTTAATTTGTTTGTTTCTGTCTTTATTATTATGAGGGGTTTATCTTATTATTTTATTGCATGTGTGTTTTTATGTCTTGAACTGTTTTTTCACATGAAAGTTGGTATAGAAATGAAATTAATTTGAAATAAAGGGTCAAAGCTTTAGTTTACAATCTAATGGATTTTATTGGAACATACGGACAAACAAGGCAAATATTATAATTTTTTTGTGATTAATTAATTGTAACTTATAATTGGTTAATTTATTTGCAATCACAATATGTTTTACCTAATAATTGCTGTAAAAAGCTTCAATTTAAGATATTTTCATCTAAATTCATGACATTGTGGTGCAGGAAAAGATCAAATTACAACTGGCTTCATGAAATACCTTCATACGTGTTGACAAACCTCGTTCTATAGCAGTTTAGAGCACAAAATGAGCCTCAAATGGGACAGAGAACATTAATCGGTTTATTTCTTTCAAGTCAATACTAACAAGTGTTCAAATTTGTATAACTACACCCGTTTATCTCTAGAGAAAAAAACGGTGAAATGACGTCAGAAAGAAAAAAAACAGCAAAAAAATAACTTTGTAATAAAGAAATACTCAAAAATACAGTTTTAATCCTAAATTATGTTACAAATGTCCTCCATCGTGAGAAAAATGCAACAAGAACATGTTAAAGACACCAAAATATGATTTTATTGGAGCGAGTCTTTAGGATTCTTTGCAGATTTGAAAACTAGGGCCAAGCATGTTGATGCATTAATGCACACGATTAATCGCAAATTAATCGCATCACTCAGAGCAGCAGTCTTTCTTTTTTTTTTTCTCTCTCTCAGTCTTTCTCACCTAAAGCGGTCCAGTCATCCACAACGTGCATTGAAACTCTTCACTGGGTTCTTTTCCCACTTATTTACAAAATTAATAAATATTTAATTGTTTTTTAGTGTTTTAATCTTTATATATTTTTGGTTTAGATCGCTTTTTCACAAAAAGCAGACTATTTGATCCATTGTCATGTCATTAAAATTGTATTTTTAAAAAATAAAAAAAATTAATCGCAATTAATCGCAATTAATTTCCCCCCAGTTTGCGATTAATTAGTTAATTTTTTAATCGATTCTCTACCTTACTAAAAACACATCAATTTCTGATTTTAAACTTCTTTACCTTTTACCGTTCTTTTATTTTTCTGTTCAGAACCGCCCCACTCTCGCTCCTGAACCCTCGCCGGTTAAATCTGCCGCGTCGGCACACACAGGCCGGCTCCACTAATTAAACAAGTTTGTTGTGAGTCTGTTTGACGGCATGTTATGACTAAAGACTTACATTGTCATTTTCATTAGCGCTTTCTAATCACAGGAACAAACCTTGACTTACAATAATGGTTTCACGGAGGGTTAGCGTGTTAACAGGGGTGGGGCGTCGTGAGGAAACACATCTATCACGGTGAGAATGGAGTCGGTTTGAAATGGTGCGTCTTGCATGTTTGAGGTGCTAAGTAATGTGTGGTTGCAGCTGGTGGTGCCGGGGGGGTTGAGTCATTTATCACTGTAATAACTGCACATCAGGACTTTGTCCAGATGTTTTAATATATGCTGGAGGTTCATGCAGAATCAGGGCATAATCAATACAAGTGATAAATAGGATTAAAAGTGATTAATGGTGATTAATGGAGCCCTCATCTCCATTACCTCCTCTCATTAAAAATCATCTCGCTCACACTCCAACGTGCGCGCGCCTAAACGCGTGCGAGCCCAATCAAGCAAATCATCAGCTATGGAGCGTTTGAATCAATTCGGCTGAAGATCTTGAAAATCAACCGCGCTTTTCAGCCAAAACACAAACAGAAATCAGGATGAATGAGCCGGGCTTGCCAATCACACTGATTATAGCGACCCAGCATCAGAGCACTGACCTGAGCCTTTTGGAGCTCTCGGTGGCAGCTGGGCCGGGGGCGGACTTGCGCTTGCGGGGGCGGCCGGGCCCCCGGCGAGCGGGGCTACGAGACGTCTCGTCTTTCCTGCAGAGAGGGAGTCAAAAAAAAAGAAAAGTGAGAAGATGATGGAGAAGTGTGGATTAAGAATGCAGTCAGGAGAAATCAGGAAGAGGGGTTTTATCAGCTACAGGTCAAACTGCATTAGTGAGTCCTGACCAATCAGAGGGATGCAGCGTGAATGCTGGAATGCACATGTCTGTGTGTCGTCTCCGCTCACTCACTGGTGGTCGTGTTTCCTCTGTAGTTTGGCCAGCTCTCTCTGTTTTTCTTTGTAGCGGCGCTGAAGCTCAGCCAGCTGGACACGCATGGCCAGCTCCTCCCCCCCCATCGTCTCCATGGAGCCCTTCACGGGGCACACCTGACACACAAAAGCGGAGGAATTTAAATGCCGGACACAAACGGCCAACATCGACCGGCGCTGAATATGTAACCGGCGTCCGCTCGGTGGGCTGACCCTCCTGAAGTTTACAGGTCCGCAAAGCTGGAAACGTTTCATGAGTTGATAAGCAATTTTTTTTAATCATTTAAAAAAACTGTTTTCTTTGGTCACTGTTTCAACTGAGGATGCAACGATTCGGTTCAG
>NC_050530.1:2755174-2772983 GCF_002922805.2 Oryzias melastigma
ATATTGGGCTATATAAATATAACTGAATTGAATTCTACACACATACTACCAATCCCTACTCACATACTACAGGTATACTACCAACCCCTACACACATACTGCCATACTCTAAATACATACTACTAACTTCTACATACATACTACCGATCAGTACAAACATACTCTGAACCTCTATACACATACTACCAAACTCTAAAGACATATTACCAATCCCTACCCACTTACTACCATATTCTAAAGGTATACTGCCAATTTCTACACATATACTACTAAACTCTAAAGACATACTACCAATTTCTACACACATACTACCATATTCTAAAGGTATACTACCAATTTCTACACATATACTACTAAACTCTAAAGAAATACTACCAATCCCTACACACATACTACCAAATTCTAAAGACATACTACTAACTTCTACACACATACTAATTTCTACCAATTTCTACACACATACGACCATACTCTAAAGACATACTACTAACTTCTAGACACATACTACCAATCCCTACACACATACGACCAATACTACCAATACTCCTACACAATTACAATCAAACTTATAACACACAATGTCAAACTCCAGCAACTTTCGATCAAACTCTTCCGGGTGACAAAGACATTTCAAATTGTTGACTTCTGTCATTCCTTTTGTAAATAAATAAACTACTTCAAAAGTAATTACTTAATGTTTATGGATTAGCAATGCTAAACTTTTGTGAAAGAAAACTTCTATGACAGTTGTTTTTTTGTTCAAATCTGGAGATCGTCTTCTTGTATTGTGTAACAAAAATATGACAAAAAATAAATTGCACTGAGTGGAAATCACAAGTTACAGGTTGTTTCATCATGCACACTAGATTTTAGATTTAAAATTCTATTGTTTCAGGGATTTGGAAGTATGGGGAATTTTTGACCCATAGGAAAAAAGGGAGTACACAGAATGTAGAAATCACACAAGGGTTAAGTACAATTAACATTTTCAAATTTATGGTGTAATTCATTAATTCTAATGTTCTATTAGCCTTAAATATGTGATTTAAAGCTGTTTACTGGAGCATTTATTGTTTTTCTACACACGTCAGGTTCTTTTGGAAAGGTGATGTGTTAGGAATTTAATCCTGTTGAATTGCTTCTGTGAGGACGGCTGATTATGTGGTTTTAGCTGCCGAAAAACATGAAAAACCGCAGAGTAAAAATAGCAGATATTTAGGCTCTGTTTGAGATTTATTTGGTGTCTCTTCATATAAATTCAGGTGAGTCAATTGTTTTAGTCCTCACCAACCCATAATTTAGCAGGAATGATTGATGACCAGGAGTAAAAGAAAAAAACAAAACAGTCCTCACCGGCTCGTGCCGAGGGGTCCAGCTGCACTTCCTGCGCAGGTTGAGCCTCTTCCTGATTGGACACTGCCGCTCGGCCCCCACATCCACAGCCCCTCCCTCGGTCTCCAAGGCCCGGGCGGCTGCCAGCGTTGCCAAACTGTGGAGGTCAAGGGTGAGCGTTTCCTCACCTGCATGGGGGGGGAGATGGATTGTTTCGGTTTAGATTCCTGCGCGGCGTTCGTTGCAAAACGTGTCGGATTTATTTCCAGAAGCGCGGCGGGGAAAAGTGGTGATATTTATGATATTAGCTGTGTAGTTTATTTGATGTATACTCGTGTTGGTGCGTGATCGTACACACAGACACCGGCGAGGGGTGGGGTTGGGGGGGTCTCTACATCTGTCACTGTCATTAACTCTGTCATTGTCACAGCAGAGGCAGATGAAACAGAATATTCATGAGAGCGTCCGTGCGCACACACACACCTATGCAAATAAAACATTCTGAACACACACCGACACCTACAACATTTTTCGCTGAGCTACGCAGTCGTGGGCAAACTGTGTGTGTGTCGGGGGGGCAGGAGAGAAGGAGAACGGCAGGTGGTAAGAAGAGGAGGAGGAGGACTGCAACAGAAGAAGGGAGGGAGGGGGAGGAGAAGCAATACGAGGCAAAGTGTTTATTGAGCTATCTATTTATTCTCCTACATCTCCTCATTATGGACATGGACGGAATCCAATTTCCCCCCTTTCGAGGAGGACGAGGAGGAGCGAAGTTGGATGTGAAGACTGGTACCCGACAGGTAGCTCCTCGGAGAGCGATGGCGAGGGCCCATAACCGTGGCTTTGTCTACAGAGGTCACCGCCGTCTCATCTGTCAGCCCTCGGAGCCAATGGCACGCTCCGATTACTCTGACAGGATGACATCACCGCTGACATCACCACGCCTAGTGTAGTATTCTGGAGGACGGCCACAATCGATAGATACCTTCCGCCCGCAGCGTACCGCACACACTCATCTACGCGCGGTAATAACGGGGTTGTAATAAGAGGCGGCACGAGGGAATAAAGGAAAAAACAGGAAAACTATCATCGTTAGAGGCTAAGCAGGACGCTCATTGAGGAAATGTGAACATTTCCGTCTGCATAAAAGCTGCTCAGAGTACAGCAGCCCGAGCTGGTTTCATATAAATGTGTTGCAATTTGGAGGCCGCTTTCCACGCCACGACATGACTTATTGATTTCTCACCTATTACACATGCTAACCACGTGCGCGCACGTGTAAACAAATGCAACCTCACACACCTTGCATCTCTCACACACAGACAGCGGCTGAGCGACTTGTGATTTTTACACTTATTAATTCCGTCAACAAGGCTTGCAGAGGCAGGATTTACACACAAGATTACATTGGTTTTATAAAAAAAGAGGGGGAGAAAGAATGGGGAGAATAATAAAGAGTGGGGGGGTTATGCAGGCAGGGAGCAGACAGCCTGGTGTGGAGACACACCGACTCTGATGGAGGAGAGCAGGGATTCATCTGGGATTACTTAACAGCTTAGCCACACACACACACACAGCGGCGTGCACGTCACATACCGGCATAAATAAAAACACTTTCTCTCAGAGGGACGACAGGAAAATAGGAGCGCTTACAGGAGAAGTGTTTTAAAGGGAAGGGTCTAATTAGCAAAGCAAGGCTCCAGAGCCTGTGGGGACACGTGGGAAGGGAGTATGGGTGTGTGTCCCGGCCTTGTTTGTCCGTCTTTGTGTTCCCTCCAAACACACACTTCCCTCCAGAGAATGTGCTCCACCGTAGGGAAGTAGTAACTGGACAGTAGGGGGGTAATATTGGGGTTTTGTTGTTTCCAGATACGTTTCAGTGAGAAGATCGTGTGAGATGACGAGGGATGTTTTTAAGGTTTGGTCGTAAGTGCCCCTATGGGTGGATAGAGGCTTTCTAAAATGGGCAAACATGAAGGTGATCCACATGAAATATCAAGGTCGTAGACTTCTTGGTCAGCCTCTAGAACGAAAATGTTCAAGCATGTTTTTTTCTACGAGAATGCTCTAGTTGATAGGTTGTAGTGGACACTTGGGATAGGCAACTCCAGGCCTCGAGGTCCAGATATCCAAGGCCTGCTCATGACTAATTACTTGGTTGAGCAAATTAGAAAGTGCCAGAGCCGGAAAGCCTTCCGGAATGCAGCCCTCAAGGCCTAGAGTTGCCTATCCCTTAGCTACATACGCACCAGGTATGTGTGGGTTTGTGGGTTCTTAAATGCATTTTTAGAACCTGGAGTTCCTATTGGTCCGTCACTACCAGATACTAGCACATGTACTCTCAGTTCGTGCGAAATGTCAAATCTTGCAAATCTTGCCCCAGGCTTTTTCTTTCACAGCCCTATTCCAATTTTTTATTTCTCTTTTGTGGTCACTTTTCAAATGGTTGGCACGTCTGTTGTTTGAAAAAGGAGACTACTCATACGTCACTACCAATGCCGAGTCCCTGACTGGTCAAGCTCAACTAACTTCCGGCGCATGTTCAATGGACAAAACGGATGTGTCCAAATTCTCCCCCTACTCAACACTTATAAAAAAAAGTGTCTTCCAATTTGGACCGCACTACCACTCGCTCAAAAGTCATCGCCGGTCATCTACGTTAGCTGCCAGCACTTGGAAAATACCTACCAACATCGGTTTTATAACTTTAAAAAGTCATGCTGAAACAAAAAGTCATAAAAAATACTTTCTTCCTCCGTGGCATAGCGAGACATAGAACTCCCTACCGGCGGAGATATACACAGTCCAAAGTCCCTACCTCTTACCCTTAGAAAAACAAGTATGGACACCAGTAACACTTCAAATGCCCCTACCATTGGAGAGGTAAGGAGAAGCCGTAGGGTAAGTAAGGGTGAAGTAGGTGAGATGTGGGCATGTCGTACAAGTTTTTTATTGTTTCTATGGCCCAAATCCTGCATGAGGATCCTGTTTGTGTTGGTCATGTGATAAGTACATAGTCCTAGCGTGAAGCCTAAGAGTTTTCAGACAATCAGAACATAGTTTGCGTTGGCATCCTACAATCGTCCCATGGGCACTAACGTGTCATTTGCGCCTGGTTGGTAAGGAGTCAATTGTTGGTAAGTAGTTAGTATGTACATCTCACCAACAACTAGTGTTGCTTAATTGCACAGTACGACAGCATCACTGGTACAACATAAGTGAATGCAACTTCCATTATCCCTACAAGTACTTCACGATACAATTACCACATGCAAGATAGTCTTTCTATTTTCCAACACATTCTCTCTACCCACTCATCATTACCGTCTCTAGTATCGCGTCCTGAGGGTTGGGTACCCATTATCTAAAGGAAACAGCCAGCACGCAAAAAACGACGAGTAGGGGACATCGCAAACGTCAAAAAGTGAGGCGGCGGGGACCCGAACCATACGTCTATATATGATGAGTTGGGCGTGAGAATGTGTAGCATTTCATGATGTCCCTTGAGGTGCTGCAAGACACACCTGCACTGCCTTTAAGGACGTGCCACCTCTTCTCTACGACCTTCCACAAGCTTGGACACCCAAAAACCCTCAGCGTCGGTATGGGTCAACCCTCCGTACAGGTGCATTTGACTAAGACTTTAGATTCTGCTTTTATTTTCACCAAAGACGTAAAGGCAAGACCTCCTTTCCAGAAGTACGTTTCTTTATTCGTGGGTCTTCCGTGAATCAATCTAATAATCTGGAAGAAAACCCTTGTTAAAGAAAAACCTTGTTCCTGAGCTTACCAGAAAGCAAATTGATGGAAGAGCCGCCATTAGCTGTGCAGTGTTTACATCAGTCATTTGGGTGCATTTAGATGAGCCCTGACCATGATACTGCCCCCCTAAGGTTTCCTAGCTGGCTTCTTAAATGTGACAACTTTTCTTCTGGTCGGTCAGAGCATGTTTGAAGGCTGAAAAGGTCGGGAATTAGATTAAAAATGGACTGAAGCTTACCTTCAGGGCCTTTTCCTTCGGTCTCCCTCCTCCTCTGCTGGATCTCCAGCTCGGCCAGCTCCCCCAGTATTTCCATTCCATGGTGAGATGAAGGGCATGGGTTGTGACCAGCAGGAGCTGGTGGGTGCATTGCATCTCTGGTGGCACACAAAGCTGCAGCAATTAGGAGCTCCAAGCTGCGAATGTACGCTCCCTCAAGCTGGGCTGCTGTGTTTGCCACGGGAGAGGAGGCTGGTTCAGGAGACTGAGGAGGAGCGGGTGAACTACATATTTGTCCTACCAGCTCCTCATTTGGACTTTTTTCACTCTCCTCCTCATCCTCAACTACCTCTACATTCTCTTCAGCTTTACATCCATCTTCCTCCTCTTCCGACTCTACAGGCACAGAAACAAAACACTCGGCTGGGTCAGACTCCTCTTTCTCGTCCTCTTTTCCATCGTTCTCCTGCTCTTTGGATCTTTGGGACTCCTCCAGGCTCGCCTTCTGGCCCGAGCAACCCGGAGAGAGATCTACTTTTAGGGTTGTGCCTGCTGGGCAGGCTGGATCTGACGCCGGGGATGGGAAAGTGCATGGCGGCAATCCAGAAGCCTTGTTCTGAGGCTCAGAGATGAAGCATCCTTTTGTCTCCTTCCTCTCCTCGTCTGGAACTCCAATCTGGGTTTCCGCCACATCGCATGCACGACCGTCTTCTTCTTTCCTCAACTCTTCCTCCACGGTGAGAGGCTGGATGTGACGTGGGCGTGGGATGGACTTGGACTCCGGCTCTGCTGGCTCTGCCACCGCTGAAGACTGTTCGGCCAGCAATGCTTCAGGAGGCGAGGGCCCGGCCTTGTAACCCATGGCGACCAGAGAGAAGGTATAGACAGGTGGCAGATCTGTTGGAGAGGAAAAAGAGGGCAGAAATCAAACTTTTTTGTAGGAAATTTGATAGAGAGCACAATTAAGTTTTGTATTCATAATAAATTCTGTCAGGCATGAAAGATGAAGCATAAATCTTTATAGGACTAATAACACTATATGGCAACTTCAGTTATAGCATTCAATTTATTACTCTTTTTTAGGATCTGGGTGGTGAATTGCTCAGGATGGAAGTGTCTGACTTAAATTTAACCATAAAAATCAAACAGAAACTTTAAAGATCTACTCCAATGAAAATTGTGTTTTAACATATTCTTGTAGTATTTTTCTGTTACAGTTGAGTAACAAAATAGGACATACTATGAATGCCTGTATGTTTTCCAACATATTTGGATACATACACATATAATATCAATTTGAACATCACTGAGTCATCCAAGTTATATAACAGTCAGGAGTCAGAGCTCTCTCAAGAGTATTAACATACTACATTTCCCAGCTTCCCCAGCGCATATTCATTGACAATCACCCACAGGACACTTAAGCACTGCACAAAGCCTCACTCAGTGCGAAGTATTGTTTGTGCCACCCTGCCTGCATTACCGAGCGTTTCTATCGGGACCTGATCTTCTGTTTCTGTCCCCGTTTATCCTCTGATTGATTGATTGCTGCCTGCCCTGACCCTCGCCTGGACAGTGACACCTCTATTCCCTTCTTTGATGCTCCAATGATTCTAAATGACCTCTGCCTGCCTGACCCTGATTTAGCTTTTCACACTTAGCATTTAATGAATTGGTAGATGCTACAAAAAAGTGTCTCAATTATGCAATTTTTAGCGAAAATAGCTACTAGGAGACAGGAAGTACAACTTTGACCTTCATGAAAATATGAATTTTTGTTCAGATCCTTCTTTTTCAATGAGTAGAAAAATATTAATGTTTTTGTTTGATTTTTATTAAATAACTTTCAATTTAGATTTTTTTCAAAATAAAATTGGAGCTGATTACTTAATGAGGGTGTCCTAATTTTTCACATTTATGTATACAAAGAGATTTAGGCTTAAAACTGCATTTCTGAGTCTTCCTTTATTCAAAACATTGTAAATCAGGAGCAGACGAAAAAATGCAGCACTGAGGTTGGGCTGTAAGCTAGCAGGAGATCCGGCCCTCCAGATCATTTTATTTGATTGTTATTATCCTGTGCTTAATTCTAACTTGTATAATTTTGACAAAATATGTTTTTATGGAGAGTAAAATACTGAAAGTTATGTAAACAATGGGATCATGGGAAGTGAGAGCAGGCTAAACTACTGACACTGCAGAAAACGACACAGATTTTTCATTTTGACTAAAATGGATCAAAAGATGATTGGAGCGTGACTTTGAATGCAGTTAAAGGAGATTTATGTTGTATTTTTATGTGTATTTCAAACGTATGGGTGTGTACGACCCTCTCCTTGTGTAAATGTGAGCGTATGGATCTACGTGTGATATTGATAGTTCCCCTGCTGTTTTCCTTTGATTGCAGCACCGGCCCTGTCACCTCTCCTCTGTTATTATTGATGATATCCCTCCGCCCCCCTGACAACACAGCCAGATGAATGTGTATCCTTCCGCCTGTGCGCTTTCCAAGGACCCCTGAAGGATAAGTAGGCCCCGTCTGAAGACGCCACTGACCTTCCCCCTGCGACATGCGTGTGCACACAAAGAGCGCCCATATGCTGACCTTAATGGCCGGTCTGAGTGCTGTCCCTCTTTAGCTTGCACAGACAAAAGTGCACACATACTCTCTCAAGGACACACAGAGTGAGGATCAGGCCTGCTTCAAACAATCTCTGCAGAATCAAAAGAATACCACGCTTCAAAGGCCTGAGCAGCAGTAGCCTCCATCTCTCCAACCTTTTTCTTTTCTCTCACATCATATCTGTCTGTCTTTTCTGCCTGCTGTTTTTACATTTTTTTTGTTTTCAGAGACCTGCAAGTACAGTTCTTTACATTCAGCATGATTCGACATGCTTATTAGCTACTAAATGCCCCACCTGGCTCCAAGGATTGTGGGTAATCCTTCGGGGGCTGCCCTTCTCCTCTGTCGCTGCCCCCTTCCAGCCTTTTAGACAGGTGAGAGGGAGCGGGGCTGAGAGCTGGCGAGCACGGAGCAGCCGCGGCGGGGCTTGGCGTCGGGGTCAGGGGATTTGGTGGGTGGGGGCGTGTGGAAGGGGAGTGGTAGCAGGGGGACTGTCGGCTGCTGGGACACAGTCCAGGAGACGGCGTGGAGGTCTTGAGTGGAGGAGGGGTGTGGGAAAAAGGTTTTGTTGGATGCGAGGAGGCGGTGGATGCACAGGATGACGGCGTTCTGGAAGCGGAGGATTTATTCTGGGAGCCCTCCGGGGTGACGGTGTTCTCCTCCTGTTTTCTCTGTCAATGAGAAGTGAAAGGAAAAAGACAAAACGTAAGGAATATCAGGAGTAAGTTAGCTTAAAAATCCCTAATACATGCCAATTTTGAAAAAAAAAAATGTTTAGTCTGTTGGTTTAATATTTAAAATTTGCCCCAAAAAAATCTTACATGCCAAATTTGCCAAAAACCTAGCTTGTTGCTAAACTCTAAAATAGCCAAAAAATTCCTTAGTAAAATAAATTAGTCAAAAACGTTAGCTTGTAACTAAAATAGAAGCTAAACTCTATATTAGCCTATGAAAACCTCAGTAGATAACAAATTAGCCAAATATGTTAGCATGTTGCTATAATAGGAGCTAAACTACAAATTAGCATTTAAAAACCTCAGTAGATGTCAAATTAGCCAATAAAGCTAGCACACTGCTTGAATACTAGCTAAACTTCAAAATAGCCTAAAATTCCTCAGTAAACTAAACTATTTTAAAAAAGTAGCTTGTAGCTAAATACGAAGCTTAACTCCAAAATAGCCCAAAAAACTCCAGTAGATACCAAATTAGCCAAAAACTTGGATGTTGCTAAAATATTAGTAAACTCCAAATTAGAATAAAAGAACCTTAGTAGGTGCTAAATTAGCCAAAAAAATTGTTGGTCAATTTTTTTAAATACTAGCTAAACTTCAAAATAGCCTTAAATTCTTTAGTATACTAACTTAGTCAAAAACGTTAGCCTGTTGCTAAAATAGAAGCTAAACTCTAAATTAGCATAAAAAACCTCAGTAGATGCCAAATTAGCCAAAAAAGCTAGCACATTGTTTGAATACTAGCTAAACTCCAAAATAGCCCAAAATTCCTCAGTAAACTAAACTAATCAAAAACGTTAGCTTGTAGCTAAAAACAAAGCTTAACTCCAAATTAGCCTAAAAAACTCCAATAGAGACCAAAAATGGCCAAAAATGTTAGGATGTTGCTAGAATATTAATAATTTCCAAATTAGCATAAAAAGAACCCTAGAAGGTGATAAATTGTCCCAAAAATCTAGCAAATTGTTTAAATATTAGCTAAACTTCAAAATAGCCTAAAATTCCTTAGTATACTAAATTAGTCAAAAATGGTAGCATGTTGCTAAAATAGAAGCTAAACTCTAAATTAGCCTATAAAAACCTGAGAAGATAAGAAATTAGCCAGAAACGTTAGCATGTTGCTAAAATATTAGCTAAACTCCACTCTTTTTTTTTAAATTACTATAAAAGATGAAAACATAGCCACTGAATATATTTAAGACTTTCTCGTTCATTTCCTATGGGGCATATTTCACTCAATATTTCAAAAACTATAGTTTATGAATACTAAAAATACAAGCAGTAATGTCCTGAACCAGATGAACATTTTGATACCAAGATTGTTGAAATAGCTGAAAGTGTGATTGAGTTTTTAAATGCTGAAAAACGTACGTACAGGAGCAGGATAATCACTATAGCGTGATTACTGACTAAGCATTCACACGATAAAACTTTAAATACAAAAAAGTAACTAAGCACCTTCCAATTAAACTTTTTCCAATCCATTTTGGAGTTGTCAAAAACAAATTCTAGAAAAACCTCTTTCTAGTGGAATGTTTTGCCAGTCTTACATGTGCAAAAGGCAGGCGTTGCATGTGCTCCATGGCCCGCTGCTGCTGCAGGGTGTACAGCTCCTGCTGCCGTAGGAATGAGGAGCTGGAGTAGACTGGGTGGTGCTGCAGGTGAGGGGGAGGACCTCTAGCTCTGTAGACAGGTGGCCACAGACCCGACTGCTCTAAGACGTCTGGATGGGAGAAAAAAGACCAGTTTTGATACTTAGTTTTTCAATAAATTTGCAGAAAAATACAGAGTAAAGGACGCCATCCATACGTCGCTACCAAACCTGAGTCCCTGATTAGTCAAAGTTTGACCTGGTATAACTGGTAACGCCTCGTCAATGGTTATGCGTTTGTACATGGGGCCCAAAAACTGTTGCCACTGCAAGAGTTTTGAGCTTATTTACCCGCGATAACATCGAGGATGTGATGCGTTCAGAAATGCGCTAAACCAATATTCTTGAAGGCAATTTTATCCCATAGTGTTCTCACTGGACAAGCAGGAAGGGACTTTCTTTTTCTACTGTTTACAAGCGCATATCCATCACCATCAGCTCGAAGAGCGTTGGTGCGAGCTGTCGTAGTAGTCCAAATCTTGTTTTAGACTTTTTCTCTCACAGATCTGTTCCAATGTATGAAAGACTTGGTGTCACATAAAACCATCTGGGCATAAACTGCAATTATTAATTTCTTCTATGTGATCCACTTTCAAACGGTCAGTACTTGAATTAAAAGAGACGTCATTCATATGTCCCTTGTGCTCTCTTATGGGGTCCAGATGACCCCACCCTTATATTGAGGTGTTAGCCCTTCCATGACAAAGGTGGACAAGACTTCGTGGTTGTCATTGGACACCAGTAAAGATCAACAATGATTGTGGGGTCTAGATGACCCCACTTTTAATGTAAACAAGCCTAGGAAAGCGGAAGGGTTACGATTGGTCAAAGTTGGCCCGGTTGAACTTGCAACAACTTGTTTTATATCTAGCGAGAAATAGCGGTCGGAACTTGTGAAGCACTTTGCTTAGGGTGGTGGGAACGCAACTTGAAAGTCTTCCGATTTTTCTCACATTCCTGGAGAATATCTCAGTTTTCATTGGTTGCAAGTCAATCACAGGCCGGATTTTGGATGGAAATTTGGAGTCACCAATCGGCCTACAAGATGCAATTTCTAGACTGTGACGAGAAGAGTAGAAAGCCCGTGCATGCATGGACAGAACATGTCCACACAGGCCGAAAACATGAATTTGATCTGATTTGATTCAAACATCCAACTGTTGGGGCTTGTATTCGTCCACAACCACCTGCTTTTACGGTCTTTTTCCAAGAGCAGCAAAGTAATTTTGCCTTGGCACACACCTAAACACATGTGAGTCCAAGCGCACAAACGCATGCTCTCACACACATCCTCTCCTTGGCTGCCTTGTCGCTGGGAACCTTTGTTCTGTGAGATTAGCCTGAGTGGGCTAATGTTTCCCAGGGGAAGGGTTCAGTGGATGCACTTCCCCTCTCTGCAGGAACTCTCACAGAACGAGTCAAGGGAGGTGGGAGATAATTAAATTTCACAGCCTGTTTGCAAAGCAGTGTTGACACACACACCACACACACACAAACACATCCCCTTGTTTCTTTGGCGCTTGGTTAAGACGCACAACCGAACCTTTTATTTCACACGTGAACATAACTTAGGACGCACACATCCTCGGCCACAGGAGAAATGAGACGCCCGTCTAAACGGTTTGCATAATGCCGAGCACAATCCGGGGGAGGTGGCTGCTCCCATTAACTGAGCTATAAAACATGATTCCACTGACAGAGGTTCTTAGTTGGGCATTGATTGGCCAATGATACTAAAACTCTGGTAAGAAAAGCTGCAGCACGTTTCACGGAACCATGAGGAAGAATGTGCATCATTGAAGGAGGAGGGTCTACGTACCAAGAGGATGGTGGTTTCCGGGTTCTGCAGGAAGGACGACGAGGGGGGAATTAGGATCTTGTGTAAGTGACCCCAAAACAGGCTGCAGGGAGCTCGAAAGACCAGGAGGAAAACCCGGGCTCATTCCCACATGGCTCAGACCTGGAATCAGGGGGAAAATGGAGAGCATTGTTAGTTTGGGATGTGCCATTGACCGAATATGAGTGACTCCTCCCCCACTGGTCCCAAAAAGCCAAATTCCCATCGACTTCTATAGACTTTGTCGTACTCAAGTTGTCAACTGGCCTATCAGAAACCTCAGTAAAAGTATGGGGTCGCACGCCAAACGTTTGAAGCTTTTGATCAATAGGCTCCCCCGACCCCACTTCACTCCTGATTGGAGAGAGTGGTTGCCGTAGAAACGAAGACCTACTCTGACCAATCGCTGCCTACTGACAATTTCTGGTTCCAACATGGCGACGTCCATATTGCGAATGAATTGGTTTCATTTTGCTCTCTATGCCGACGTGCTCAACGTACCGTACGAATGCCCCATCCACAGGGACGGACTTCCTGTCCTCTGCATCCAGTGGTGAGCTGGGTGAGCGTGTGCACTCGGGTCTGCCCCTAACTGGCTCGCCCCTCCGGGGACCAGCAGGTGAGAGGTCAGGTCACCGTGGCAGCTGCTCGAAGGGTGAATCCTGGCAAACTCCATGCAGTCCTTGTTGTCCCTGTCAAAGCGTTAGGCAAGGTGAACTTTGTCATTATGTTGATCATGCCTCTTACTGTCATCACCGTCATTATGATCATTATTTTCCTTCATGTCATCTTCATTACCACTACTACCATTATAATCATCAAGAAAGGGAAATGTGTGGGCAGTGGGAACAGCCATCATCTTGTGCCTGGTCTATGAGTTCTCATTATATGTTTTCTTCCCTTAATATGACTACATAATAAGAACCTGATACTTCAGAGAGATTCGTATTAGTCCCTGTAACATTAATGCACCGCATCTCATCTCGGGAAGAATAAGAGAGGCAGGGAGCAGAAAGAGTGAGGAGCTACAGAAATATCACATCAAAGGGTGAGAGGAGTAAATGGACGAGGGGTTGAGATAAATGGGAAACAGAGCATCGAAATGGGAGGAAGACGCCACGAGAATTAAAACAGAGTAAGACCGGCGTTCTAGTCCGCGATGGTGTTCGTCACCGTACCTGATGATCATGTCTCTTTCTCGGTCCAGATGGTGCAGACCGATCTGGTCCTCCGTCATTCTTTTCCTGTCCTCCGCCTCCCGACCAAGAGGATACACCGGCCGCGACACACCTGTGTTTAAAATGAGACCAACAATTCTTCAAACTATTTGATACTTCCAAAGACTTGAAACATTCTAGACTAGATATTTTGCCAGGTGTTCAGTGTCGTTGAGCTAAGATCTATGAATGAGGAAATGATTGAAATACTCCCTTGACAATAGAAAAACTTGATGTACAACTGTCTCCCCCTCTGGCCACTGTATATCCAGAGTACTCAAAATCTAAAAACAAGTGTTGCAAAAAAGGGCCTTGCTCTGTGCGAAGTATTGTTTGTGCCACCCTGCCTGCATTACCGAGCGATTCTACCTGGACCTGATCTTCTGTTTCGGACTCTGCTTATTTTCTAATTGCCCGCCGCCTGCCCTGACCCTCGCCTGGACTCTGACATGTCTAGTCTCTTCTTTGATGCTCTCATGCTTGTGATTGACCTCTGCCTGTCTGACCCTGACTTAGCTTTGTGCTTAGTTCTTGTCAATAAACCACAAAGCTTAAATTGTACTGTAAATTTTGGTTCAATTTTACAGATGTTTAATAAATGTTTATAACTTCGACATTCATTGTCATTATTTTGGTAAATAACTTCAATGTTTGAAGTATATGTGTAAGTTTGAGGTTTATTAACCCTGTAAAGCCCACTACGTCAAATAATTGACAGGAAAAAACGTATTTTGAAGCCCAAATCTACAAAAAATTGCAGTACATTTTTAGTTATTTTTCACGAAAATAACTATTTCATAAAATACTTGTTCTTTTGTGTACCAAAGGTAATATATTATCATATTTATGGATATAGTTCACTTGTAAAGGCTTCAAGTCCCACTCCAACCATGTTGTATCTATCGTAAAATTGTTCCTAGTGGTCTTTTAATTATGATTATGAAGTTTTTAGCCAAAATCAAAGAGTCTTTGTCATTTTCTAAGACGTATTTCATGCACAGTGGCAGTAACTCATTAAAAATATAATTCTGGGTTGTGGGCGGGACTGTTGGGCAACCCCACCCCTTCTCTTTTGTTGAGAGCTCTGGTTGCGCGCTCATGCGCATGCTTGTAGCCTTAAGCTAACATTAGCGCCACAAAATAACTTCGAACAATATTGGATTAATCCAGTCGTACAGTTTTGAGCCAGATTTGCAATTTGCTACAGTACGAGTGTTTTCGCGCAAATTTAAATGTGAGTCTGTAGGCGTGCGCAGGGGGAGGGGACACTTTGACACATTAGTCCGAGCATTTTTGAGCATCAGATTTTCAAAATTAACGTGATTTGAATTAAGAATTAAGAATTAATTAATTGATTTAATTAATTGATTAGCTTTTAATTCAGAAAATATGTGTCAGTGACTAGAACTTTTTCGCAAAATTAGAATTCTTGGTAAAACTCTTTTTTTTTAAACCTTATTGGCTAATTGTTTTGCTAATTTAAATAAAATATGTGTAATAATTTTTGACTTATTTCTTTTGCAGTGTAATTTATCATAAGAACGATGATTTTGGCTAGTGAGCACCATCAGAATTACCAGAAAATACATCTTTGTTTTTCTTTTTGCCTACAACATCTTTTGGAGCTTTTCACCCGATCAGAGAAAAAAGAAGATAAAAGAAGTTGGAAAGATGTTTGACCTTTCACGCTCGGCAGGACCCTGCCCTGCCTGCTGTGTCCCGGCGTGCTGTCCGGAGACCGATGGGGAGGCCTGGCCACTGCCACCGCGATGCCCACAGGTGGCTGTCGGACCTCTCCTTCACCTGCATCCCCCGCCTCCTTTACACTCCTGTCACCTCTCTCTCCTTCGTTTATGGAGCCCCGGCGAGGAGGGAGGGGCTGCTTGGGAGGGTCTTGCAGGAAGGTGTTGCTTTTGACTCCTTTGTCCCCCTTCTCCGATCTATCTCCACCTTTACTGAGGTACCCCAAACCTCCGAAGGGGCTCCTCTGCGGCAGCAGCTGAGGCTGCTGGGAACTGTAGTTCATGAGGTTCTTCATGGCACTTCCCTCACCATCGGTGTTGGAGTGGAGCAGTGGAGGCACTTGCGATTGGGCTCCTTTACTAAGTGGTGCATTGTGGGTACCTTTTCTCTGGTCCTCCTGGTGGCTCCCCCGAGCCCCCCATGGAGGTGCTGTGTGACTCCCCTCTCGGCTCTTCTCCTCCACACCTCCTGCTTGGCTGCTGTGCTGCTGGTGCTTTATTCTTGCCACTTTTTGCCCTTCCCTTTGAGTCGCCGACCTGAGCGCCACGTGCCTGTCGTGACCCGACAGAGAGCAGTCCCTGAAGGGCGGGGTCTCTGCCTCTGGGCCGTCCCTGGATGCCTCCTGCTCCGGTACAGAAGGTGCGTCCTGGGTAGTGTCTACGGGACGACAAATCTCCTCTGTATCGTCCCTGAAGGCTGGAGATGTTTGAAGGCTGCAGGAGCGCGTTTCGGGTTGGGAGAAGGGCCGGTGGGGGGGGTTCGTCCAGTCGGGGGGTTTGTCTGCTTTGCCGTATCCCATCTGCTGTTGGTGTTGCTGAGATTTGTCCTTCCTCTGACAAGCGCTAAGGCGGCTGTGGTGATGAGAGGAACTTTCATAAGTCCCCTCCTCTGACCTATCGTCCGCCTTCCTCCCGCCTCCTTCAGGGGCCGCCACGTCCCTCTGCGGCCCAACTGAAGGCACATAAGTTGGTCCGACCCCCTTTGCCTCCCTGCTGCATGGGTCTTTACAAGGGGCGAGTGTCAGATGGGGCGGAGGGCAGTAAAAATCCGGGTGTGGATGGTGATGGAGCCAACCTCCAGTTAGTGTGGAGCCCATGTGCATGGCGTGAGGAGGAGGAGGCGCGGGGGGTGGCGGCATGGAGTAAGACGAGTGAGGAGTCGGAGGTGCCAAGATGGTGGTCGCCGCCGCTCCTCGCCTCATACATTCAGAGGACGACTCGCTGAGCCTCATTTCTCCGTTTATGGGTCCATCTTTTGATCCCCGTCTGCCGCCTCCAGATGGAGGCCTGGCCGCCCCACCGCCGGCGCAGCTGCTTATCGCTGCCCCCTTTCCTCCACAGCTTGCTTCTGCCACCGAACTGCTGGACAGTTTGCAGGCACTCATATGCTTCCCTCCCTGACCGCCCAAATCCCCGTCCCTGTAATCCTTGTGTCGCTCCAGAGAGTGTCTGTGCTCCTCGTCCCGCCCCTGGAGGGCGAGGTGCGGGAGGAGGGCATGGTGGGGGTACGCCTGGTACCCAGACGGAGTAGAACCGGCGTTCGTCTGGTGATGATGGAGCTGTTTGTCCTTGCTTTCTTGGTGGCGCTCCTTGCTACTCGATCTCTCCTTTTCTTTTGATAAAACCACTTTGTCACCGACATCCTTGGCGCCCCGTCCGCCTCCCCCGCAACCGTCAGCTTCCCGGCTGCAGGAGCCGAGCGGGTGGCTCGGCGCCGTCCTGGACAGAGGCGGAAGGCTGTGATTGGTGGAGAGCAGAGGGGGCTGGGGGGGAAGGCCTCTCAGATAGAAGTGATCTAGAAGAAAAGGAGAAAGTATTTGAACACCTTGTGATTTTGCAAGTTATCTCACTTATATATTATTTATTTCTACTGCTGAAAATAAGTATTTGTACACCTGAAAAAACCAAGGTTAATATTTGGTAGTATCGTCTTTGTTTGTGATTACACAAACGTTTGTAGCTGTCACCAGGTTTGCACTCACTGCAGGAGGGATTTTGGCCCACTCCTCCTCACAGATCCTCTCAAGAGCAGCCAAGTTTCTGGGTAACTTTTCAACTCTTGTATTTAAACTTTAAACGATATTTTACCAGCTTTGAAGTCATCTATCCAGTTGAGATTTTTTTCGATAAAATAAACAGCTAGCATCTAGAAATAAGGAAATTGTTGCTAAAATTAGTCTTTTACTTCAAATACGCAAAAAACAACAAACTAAAAAGTTCCTGAAACAAATCGCTGATATCATAACGCACCTTTTTGAGTTTCGTAGAAGCGGTGCTGTCCATACAGGCTGTTGCTATGGTGATCCAGGGGACTTATGGGGAGAAAAGGAGAAGCAAGACTTCCTGAATAGCTGGGGTACCCTGTCAGAGGGAGGAGAGAGCGGGACAGAATTGATGTTCAGCAGCCTCAAAACAGCAGTTTATCTGCACCAGAACCGGCTCGTTTTGGAAAAAGTGCCATAAATGCACTTTTACACAAACATGCCAGCACAGCTGACACTCTTTACAGCGGTGACACAAACCACAGCCACCGTCCAGAGATGGACGAACACATTACTCCCCAAAAAACCCGAAGGATCCCACCCCCACCCGACATGCCGACTCTTCCCAGGAGGTCACTCGGAGGTAAACGGTCGTTTCGCTCTGTTCCATGTCTTCAAGGACGATGAACTGCATCCTGGGGATGGAGGAGGTCTT
>NC_050530.1:2773103-2776564 GCF_002922805.2 Oryzias melastigma
TAAAAGTTTAACGGTGGTGGCCAAAGTAAACAGCACTCCATAAAAACTCATCCTACGCATTCCACAGTCACGCTGCAAAACCACCAACACCCCCTCACGGCTCCCGGCCTGTGAGCCCTGTGTGTTTGTGCAACACAAATGTGTGTGTGTGAGATTACTCTGACTGTTTAACAACCAGTGAATCTAAATGGTGACAATTAGCCAAAAGGCTCTATCAGCCATCTAAGGCCGGTAAGAGGAGAAAGGAGGAATGAATGAGGTGACAGCTAAAAAATAAAAAAATAAAGAATGAAAAGCCTCCGTCTTCTGGAAAGAGGAGATGTTTCAGAATGAAAGATAAAGGAGTAAAGGGAAGCTTTGAGATGAGAGGGCCGGGGGAAAGGGAAGTAAGTAGAAATAAAGGACAGGTGTGGAAGAAATGGTGACTGCGCCAGAAGGGAAGTCAATTTTTTTCTTTTTTTTTGGTATGTGAGGTAATATGTGCGAGAATATGTCTCCTGCGCGCCGTGTTGGTGCGTATCAGCCAGGTTTCTTGTCTCGGAGCTGGCTACGCTCCACTCTCTGGACGGCGGCCAGCTGGCAGAGCGCCCGCCGGAGCTCCCTGGCTTGAATTCTTTAAAAACAATCATTTGTAGTGTGTGTGCGCGCGCACGCGTGTGTTGGAACATCAAAGCCGAGCCACACAGATGTCAAATCTGTCTGATAGGCGCACACACTCACACATCCCTTTTCAGTCCGGCTCTGCAGTGTTTGATACTCGCAATAGGCGCTCTTCTATCCTTTTATTTGTTTATTTTTATCGCTTAACTTTTGTGCAAAATGTGTTTTTCTAGAGTTTAAATTCAGTAACATATTACTTGAAAATATAGTCAAAGAAAAGTAAGAAACTACATTTTTTGTCCATTTTTTTCAGAGAGTATCTGAAAATATACTTTATTTTGATTTATAGAACATGCGTCAAAATCAAGGCCCGGGGGGCCGGATCCGGCCCTCCAGATGATTTTATTTTATTGTTATTAATGGCCCGATGTTATATTGCGCTCATTTCTAACTTGTATAATTTTGAAAAACTGTAGTTTAATATTGAAAGTTATTGAAGGTTTAAGTTGGTTTATTCTGGAATAATATTTCTGCCTCTTTATTATTCACAGTTATGTTAAAAAGTTATGGTTTTAAAGTTTGAAAAATTAGCATTCTGCTAGCTTTTTTTCTGCTAGCTAAATTTTTTTAGGCTACTTTGGAGTTTAACTAATGTTCTAGCTATATGCTAGCTGTTTTGGCTAATTTAGGCTTTTTTGAGGCTGTTTTGGAGTTAGGCTAATATAAATATATATAAATATAAATACCGTATTTTCTGGACTATAAGTCGCGGTTTTTTTCATAGATTGAATGTCCCTGCGACTTATACTCCAGTGCGACTTATATACGAATTTTTAATGATGAGATATGGACCGTAAGTCTAGAGTGCCCTCTTATGGTGATCTATGCAATTACTTTATTTACTTTAGTTATTCAGACGTGACACAGAGGACGAAGAATTTAACGGATTTAGTGATATGGAGTGAGATTGCGTGCAATTAATTACAGTAAAGATACAAAGTTGATGAGTTCTTGAGGCTATAGTTAAATAAAACTGTTATGTTATATAAATGCTACACCTTTTCGTTTTTTTCATGATGCTAATATGTGAATATGTGTTGACACATATTCAGCCTGTTTTCTATTCACTTATGAATGTTATAACTTACCTTCCAGGATGATGTAATATCGTTTTTTTCAACCAGTTTGTAAAATAAATTACTTGAAAAAAATGCGACTTATACTCCAGTGCGACTTATGTATGGTTTTTTCTTCTTCATTATGCATTTTTTGGCCCCTGCGACTTATACTCCGGTGCGACTTATAGTCCGAAAAATACGGTACATATATAGGCTAATACTAACATGCTAGCTGTTTGGGCTAATTTATTTATTTATTTCAGTTTTTCAGGCTGTTTTGAAGTTTAGCTAATTTTTTCATCTAAATGCTAGCTGTTTTGGCTAACCCATTTTTTTTTTATTTTTTTTATTTAGGCTAATTAGACATTTAGTTAATATTTTAGCAGCTATCAGCTTCAGCGTTTTTAGTTTCAGTGATTTCAGCTACCGGCACTAGCATCTTCAGCTTACAGCATTCACAGGTAATGCTATATATCTGCTTCATTATCATGTTAAAAAGTTATGGTTTTAAAGTTTGAAAAATTAGCATTCTGCTAGCTTTTTTCAGCTAGCTAGATTTTTTTAGGCTACTTTGGAGTTTAGCTAATGTGCCAGCTACATGCTAGCTGTTTTGGCTAATTTAGGCTTTTCTTTTTTACTAAGTTTTTGAGGCTGTTTTGGAATTTAGCTAATTTTTTCATCTAGATCCTTTTTATTTTTTTATTTAGGCTAATTAAACATTTAGCTAATATTTTTTAGCAGCTATCAGCTTCAGCGTTTTTAGTTTCAGTGATTTCAGCTACCGGCACTAGCTTCTTCAGCTTACAGCATTCACAGGTAATGCTATATATCTCCTTCATAATTATGTTAAAAAGTTAAAGTTTTTAAAAAATTACATTTTCGAGAGTTCAATAAATGTTTATCCTGTTCGACCTAAGGAGTGTTTTGGATTTTCACCCCTTGTGTGATTCAGTTTGACATCCCTGGTTTATAGTAAAATAAAATAATTTATATCGTGACGTACAATTTTTCCCATATCGCCCAGCACTACTCATAAAGATTTCAAAACAACAATATGAAATCAAACACATTTAGACCATTTATTTTTAATTAGTGGCGCCAATCAATTGGAAAACTTTGATTAAAGATTTGTTGTGCATTAAGAATAGTTACCTGCTAACTAATACATTAAGAAGCTCACTTAATAAAGCAAACTCATGCATAAAAATGCCTGTTAACTCAAGATTTAATGGTTAATTAATGCTTAATTGTGCATTAACTAATATTAATAAAAGGACTCTTATTGTAAAGTGCTACTAAAAGTTACAAGTAAGTTAGTTTTGCCTTTTAATATATGAAGAAAATATATTTCAACTGGAAAATGGACAAAAATACTTGTCTTTTTGCATTTGAGCTCTTCCTTTTTTGTGAAAAAAAATAAATGTACATATTTTCTTATCCTTTGAGGAGTTTGAAAGTGTTTTAAAATCAGTTTGGGTCTAAAGTTTTCTTTGCACATCACGTTGGCACACCTGAAAACGACAGATAACTAACCCAAACTCCCCTTTTCAACCACAAACAGTTAGCAGTTAAGAGAGAGGACATGATGTTCGTGGACGCGCTCGTTTTTTTTCTGCTGTTTGTGTGTGCGTCAGATCAGGAAGGGGGCCGTTGGAGGTCGGTTAGCCCTGAGGGGGCCCTGAGGGCGGGGCTGCGGTCAGAGGGGAGGTGGAAATGGGGGAGAGTTTCAGTGTTTGGCTTTCT
>NC_050530.1:2776835-2781639 GCF_002922805.2 Oryzias melastigma
TTGGCGTCAGCTCAGTGTTGGTTAAACCACTTAATGGCTCCATCTTAATCTAATCCCAAAACCAAAACCTCAGATTAGCCGGAGACCCAAGCTGCTTCCTGTGCGCGTTTTCATGCCTTACCTTCGTGTGAATGGGGGAACCAGATAGGGGAAGCGCTTGAATGGGGTCCAGCCCTGTAGGAGGGGGAGGAAGGGGAGGCAGCAGGTCCAGAAGGGTGAGCGGGGTGGGAAGGCGGGGGTCCCAGACTCCGAGCCAGGAATGAGCCCATGAAGGCAGCACCTGAGCGACACCAAGAAAAAGCTTGTTAAGTCTCAAACTTCTTCAAAAAGTATAATATTCGTTTAAAGCAGGGGAGTCAAACTCAATCCCACTAGGGGCCCGAACCCAAAACACACTTTAGGTCACGGGCCGAACAGGATAAACATTTATTGAACACAATAGAACAAAATTTTTAAAACTGTAACTGATAAACATAAGTATGAACTAGATATATAGCATTATCTGTGATAATGCTAGAGTGAATGCTGTAAACTGAATTTGGCTGCTGAAGATGTTAGTGCTGATTGCTGAAAACGCTGAAGTTAATAGATAAAAACGCTAGGAGCTAGGAGCTGAAATCACTGAAGCTGATAGCCAGCTAAAATATTAGCTAACTGCCTAGCTAGCTTAAAAATTTGAAAAAAATAACAATGTAGGTTTGCCAAAAATGCTAGGATGTAGCTGAAAAAAATAGCTAAGCTTCAAAATAGCCTAAAATACTGGGGAAAAAAGCCTAAGTTAGCCAAAGTAGCTAGCATGTAGCCAAATTATTAGCTAAACTCAAAAATAGCCTAAAAATGTATTTAAAAAAACCCTAACTTAGCCAAAACAGTTAGCATGTAGCTAAAATGATAGCTAACACCAAAATAGAGTAAAAAACTTTTTTTTTAAAGTCTAAACTAGCCAAAACAGTTAGCTTGTAAATATTAGCCTAACTAAAAAAACATCCTGAAAACTTAAAAAAAGCCTTAATTAGCCAAAACAGTTAGCATGTAGCTTAAATATTAGCTAAACTCCAAAACAGCCTAAATAAAAGCCCCAAATTAGCCACAGCTAGCATGTAAATATTAGCCTAACTAAAAAACAGCCTAAAAAACTTTTTAAAAAAAGCCTTAATTAGCCAAATCAGTTAGCATGTAGCTGAAATATTAGCTAAACTCCAAAACCAGCTTAATTTAAAGCCCTAAATTAGCCACAGGTAGCATGTAAATATTAGCCTAACTAATAAACAGCCTAAAAACTTAAAAAAAAAGCCTTAATTGGTCAAAACACTTAGCGTGTAGCTGAAATATTAGCTAAACTCCAAAACCATCTTAATTTAAAGCCCCAAATTAGCCACAGCTAGCATGTAAATATTAGCCTAACTAATAAACAGTCTAAATTGGTCAAAACAACATGTAGATGAAACATTAGCTAAGCTCCAAAATAGCCTAAAAAATATTAGTAAATCCCCAAATAGTCCAAATAGCTAGCAGGATTCCAACTTTTAAAATTTTAAAACCGTAACATCCAGAATTAATCAACTTAAAACCTAAATAACTTTCAACATTTTACTCTCCATAAAAATATTTTTGCCAAAATAAAACACGTTAAACAAACTACACAAGTAGAAATAACCCAAAGATAACATTTAGTCTTTTTAAAAATATAATAAAATGATCTGTAGGGCCAGATATAATCACCCGGAGGGCCGGATCTGGCCCCCGGGCCTTGACTTGATTTGTAGACATGTGGTCTACAAATTAAAAATAACTAAATAAAAGGTTTCTCTCTAATAGCTGGATTCCTGCAAGCAAATTAGCTCCAATTAGGTAAAAAAAATTAGGGGCTAATTTTCAGAAATGAATCTTCTCTGATCCTGCAGATGGAAGTCTTCCAGTTTCATTCACTTTTTCATCATCCAAACTGCAGTAAGTGAAGGTCTGAGGTGTCCATCTCCTGTTTGAACACACTAATCAGAATTTGTCACGGCTGATGTTTCTCACCTGAGAGTCTCGTGTCAGGTCTTATTAGTTTAATCGTCATGAAAAACTTGAACGGCTGAATGTCGGAGGGGATTTTAGCCGTAATTGTTCAAGCCGGTTAAATGTGACATCGACAGAGGAAACAACACAAACACAGAAATATATTCATCTGTTTGAGTAGAACCTTCATGGAGGTGGGGGTCATAGTTGTCCCAGACACACCATAGAGAACAAGGAATATTTGTTAGCAAACATCAAACGCAGTTACAAATCTCCACTCTGGTCATGTGACCTGAGTTGACTCCACCCACCTCAAATCCTGCCAAAAACTAATCTTTAAAGACTCCTATCCATCCAGGATGTTTACTTAGTCGAAACATTTACAACAACAATCATCTGGATTTGGCCAAAAAGGGACCAATCAGAAAGGAAAATAAAAAGTGGGTGGAGCCAGAGACTTGTCAATCAAAAAAAAAAAAATTTGAGTTTGAACGAATATTTAGTCTTCCGACCGAGTCCAGAACCTTTTGTTTGGTCTGTATTCCGAGGATTTCTGTTCTGGACCAAAACTTGTAAACAAAACCACATGACAAAAGATCTCTTCAGTCATTGGCCAGGGATTATGAGGGCGGGGAGAGGAAGACTAATGGAAGTTCCTTGTCGGAATAGTTCATTTCTTAAATCTTTATACTTCGCTGACCAATTCTGAACGTCCGTATCAACGTCAGCTTCAACACTTTTACGTTTATAGCAGATATTTTTAGTTAAAAGTTGTTTAAATGAGCCTCCATTCATCCAATAACATTTCAGTTAGTTATGTTAGTTACTTTGTTGCTCCCCTACTTTGTTTACATCCCATAATGCCCGGCTACGGTGGCCCTTTTGGCCCAGTTCTTCCACACCGAGCACAGAGTCTATTCAAAATGAGGAAACTCAGAGTGAATCGGAGCTCAGTTCCATTGGAAACTAACCGAGATCACCTCAAAGGACGGATCCCAGAGCGGTTCCTGGTCCCGGATCAGGATCCACTTGGGTGTGTTCTGACTGAAAACTTGTTCTGGATTATCAGAGGAAACAAACTCTGGTTCACTTTAAGAGAACTAATACATCCATAATAAAAATCTAAAATCTGAACATTTAAAAAAACAGATTTTTAAGGATTAAAAATGTATTTTCTAAACATGAGAGTCAATAGAAAATTGAAACCAGCTCCTGGTGGTCATTTGAGGAACTGCAACATTTGTGTTTTATTGGAGTCTAACCTCATTTTTACTCTTTTGTCCATCTCAGAGATTATGTTAAATTATATAATATATTCCTTTTCTATGAATACCTGGAAAAACACCAAAAGTCTTCAGACGAGTTCATTTATAGACGTTAAGATAAAGAGAAGTCCAATCTGCTACAATCAAAAATTTGTGCTCAAACTTTCCCAAAATGTGATGCTTTATTGTACTATCTGTTAAATTCTTTTTACCCTTTTAATCTCTTTGACTAAATGTTTGTGTTTTTGTCCATCTTTGACTTTTGGTTTATATGGACAATTTAAGTGATTGGTGAATAAAGTTTTATTGATTTTAAATTATCCTGAGTCAATAAAAAAATATAATTGCAGATTTTAAGTTCTCATTTAAGGAATCACTCTGATATAAATTATGTTTTTGGTGTTTTTATAATGTTTTTGTGGCCTTTTGCTGAGGATGGAGGACAAGAAATTAAGAAAAATAAGCTTAAATTTTCTTTTTTGAGTTTTTTTTTATTTAAATTTTTGTCAATCAGGAGCAGATTTGTGACGTTTACAATGGAGAGGGGGAAGAGGGGCGGGGTTGCCCCACACCTTTGGTCCCGCCCACAACTTAAATGTTAATCTTTATTGATCTACTACCACTATGCAGAAGCTATGACCCAGAAATCGGCACAATTTTTAACATTTTTGCTAAAAACCAATGAGAAACACTCTAAAAATAGAGCAAAACGTTGATCGGATTGGGACTCTAAAGCATTTGGTTTGGTGTATGCACTGCTCAGGTCCGGGGTGTACCCTGCCTTCATCCAAAGACCGCTGTAGCTCCTCCAACACCAGCAAACCCAGCCAAGACAAAACCGGTTTGGACCGTCTCTCATTTCTCCTCGTGTGATCAACAAAAACAGAGTTGTGTCAAGCTACAGCAAACAGTTCATCCAGCCAAAGCATCTTTGACCCGTGCCACAGCGAAAGCCTTCAAATGCGCTAAAAACATGTTGATTTAAAAGCAACAAGCTCTTGAACGGCGCAGCTAATGGTTTGAAACTCATCCGGTCGGAGATTAACAGCTATGATCGGCCCGGGTGGGTGGGTATGTATGTTTTAAGGGGGGAACGAGGGCAGATGCGTTCTGCCAAAACCAATGAAACTTGAGCTGGGAGTTCATCTGGTTCCCAGGCTGGATGTAAACAGCTGTTTTGATGAAACATAATGGTTTTTCTGTTTCTGACTCTCACAAAATTGACTAATAAACATAGCAGATTGTAGTCGCTCAGAAATTTCTGATCGAAATTGTGTTTAAAGAGCCACTCCGGTCGTCTTTTGAGCTGTTTTAAAATACTTCCCATTAGTACCGTGTGAGTGATAGAAAAGTCTCCATGGCAACACTCCTGTTCTATCATTTGTATAATAGTTTGATCCATTTTTATGCTAAATATATCATTAAATAGCCTGAGATGAGTGTGTACACAAAATATTGATATAAGTGACTGAAAAAATACTTGTGAATAAACACGAATAAGTGGGGGAACGTTGTATTCAGTTATTTGTAACTTA
>NC_050530.1:2781928-2782153 GCF_002922805.2 Oryzias melastigma
ATAAACACGAATAAGTGGGGGAATGTTGTATTCAGTCATTTGTAACTTAAAATAGTTTTAAAAAAGTAAGCTATGACATTTTTTCCAAGAGAATTACTGAAAATATGTGTTATTTATGGTGATACATATTGTTATTTTGATATAAAATAATTTATCGCAATAAATATTTTTTTCCCATATCGCCAGGTTACCATACTAGTTCCCAGAGATTTTTTAATTACGATT
>NC_050530.1:2782421-2807297 GCF_002922805.2 Oryzias melastigma
TGAATATCTTTATTTCTATAGCACTTTTTGCAGAAATAATCACAAAGTGCTTCACAAAAAGAGCATAAAATCTAATCAAAACACGGAGAAGAAATAAAAAAACCAATAATCAATAATAAAACAATTAAAAACACAATAAGACATAGTAAAACAAGGGCTAAAATCAACAAAAACCTCTACTGAATAAAAACTATTATTTATTGTTACTAAATGAAATAAATATTTAATTAATCATTCATAAGCAAACATGTAGTTCAGTCAAACTCTTGTTTTCTACTGAAATATTTCCTTAAAAAGAAATCACCATGAATTTTGCTTGAGGAAAAGCAACTTGTTTATGAGATACAGTTGCAGTACTTATTGTGATCAATAAATAACATGTATTTTAATTTTCTAAAAAATGTATTAATATTCAGATCATTCTTAAGCAATAATTATAAAAAATAGTAAAATATTGTTTGTCTTGGGATATGTCAGGATATCATGACACATTAATTGCGATACGCAAGTAGTTTCTGCAGAAAAATGTCAGAATCAAAATACACATTTTTTTTCTAACAGCATTTTTTCTTCTGCTCCAGATCCACAATGATTATAATTAAAAAAAAAATCTTAACTTACTTTTTATATGTCCTCCATAGTGAGAAAAAGGCCTCAAGAAGATGTTAAAAACACTAAAACTATCACTTTCACTGGAGGAAAACTTTAATTTGAGTATTCTTTCTTTATTTCCCACTCCTAAACATAGTTTGACACATTGATGATTCTCAATCAACAACAGTAGACAAAAAATAAAAGATTCTACTGCTTTTATTAAAGGTTTAGGTCCTTCAGAAATTAAAAACCACACCGTTGTGTGCAGTGCTCCAGTGAGTGTTGGGGTCTGTGCTTGTTTGTGGACTGTCAAACTGCACCTGGACTCTCACCTGCTGACGACTCCAGATCCCAACAGTTTTCAGAAAAGAGAATGTTCCAACAAATGACTCAAACATCTGACACGGACCTCGCCGTGTGAGCAGAAAGCTCAAGCTCTGGGCTCAGGCTCTGAGTTTAGTACCGGGAGGTAGTTGGCCGAGTTCAGTTTTCTTTGAATGTTTCTTCACTCATTAGCCTGCTCCCATTTAGTGGAACAAACCCAACAGTTGCAGGGGAAGGAGGAAACAAATCCACAGGGAATCAGGTAATTAGTCAGTGGATGGAGAGAGGCAGAGAGGTGGCGGGCCGGGTCGGTACCCATAAATGCCGCGTTGCATCAGAGGCAATTACCACAACCACAACAGTCCACAGCCGAGCACACGCACAGCACCCACACCTCAACGACATCTCGACGCCCTGACAACCACAACCGCCGCCGCCGCCGCCATCAGCAGGCTCTGCCAAACACACACGTGCAGACCGGAGGGAGGGCCCAATCAAGAGCGAGCTGGAGCAGCCGCATGTATTTAGAGACAAATCAGAGAGTGTGTACCTATTTAGACAGCTGGATCCCAAACCTTCACACACACAGACTCACAGGAAAGGGTCTGGTTTGTCCACATGTCCAAAACAGGGGTTCCAATAAAAGCTGTGTGTCGGAAAACAAAAGCGTTGACCTTTTATTTAACACGAAAGTCTAAAAACGAGCACTTTTTAAGCCTTTTTTCACTAAAATAAAACACGCTAAAAAGTGGGATTTATCCAAATCTGTATCAAGTTAAAGAAATTTACATTTTGGTACAAAAATTAATTTATTTAAGGGCATTTATTTTCAGCATTGATGCAAAATGAGCCTAAAATAAAGTGGAAAGACAATCATTTTTAGAGTAAAAACCACTGGAATGTATCGTAGCATTTTTCAGTGATTACTCACCTAACAAGAAATCTTAAAATAGGATTTAAAAACCTAGAAAGTTCCACACAAACTTAAAAAAGGGAAAATAAACTAAAGAAAATATCATTTTTTGATAGGGTTACTTAAAATTTAATATTTTATAGCCCAATAGTGAGCATTTTTTACTATTTCTAAGCAAATAGTTTGTAATTTTTTAGTTTTTATGTAATTTAGTTTAATTAAAGTGACAAAAAAACTAAATAAAGTTTGATTGATTAATTGAAATGACTTATTTTAGGACAAAATGAGAATTTTAGAAAAATGTGTCCATCTTAAGAAATCCTGATAGACTCTAATACTATACCGCTTATTTTTAAAACATAAATCTACAATTTTTGCTTCCAAAATAATGAAAACGAATGTCTAACTCATCAACATTTATCATTAAGAAACACCAAAACTCACGTGAGTTTTTTGAGTCTTAAATCAAGTTTTTCTATTGTCAAAACTCCTAATTTTCAGTAAATGGTATTTTCATTGAGTCCACCTGGTATTTACGTAGTACTTGCTGAGTATTTAGGTGGTACAATTTGATTCATACTTACATGGTACTGAATATTCTTAATATTCACCATATCTAAGAAGACAAGCATTGTCTATAGCCGTTCATATGGTCATAGTATTTAAGTAGTAATTTATTGTGGTTTTCGAGGTAATTATCAGTAATGAGAAGAGAGTAGGTACACAGATTATGTGTTTCATGGTACATATGGAGCTAGTGGCTACACAGAAATTACTTTTAAGTACAACAAAAGCACCATGTAATCAGTATCCTGTAAGTACTGTACTGTCAAATAAAGTTTTACCAACAATTTTCACTAGTTTTTACATATATTCCCTTTTTTCATTTCTCTTAATATAGATACATTTTTAACTGTGGTGATTTGGAGACCAATGTGGAAAGGTGTAGATGAGAGAGAAGTTAAAACAATTCTAAACCTGGAAAAATATCTTCAATGTCTAGAAACGGGGGTTGAAATCTTTGCCCAGAAACCTGACTGCTCTTGAGGAGATCTGTGTGGAGGAGTGGGCCAAAATCCCTTCAGTTTGTGCAAACCTGGTCAAAACTAAAGGAAACGCTTGACTTGTGTAACTGTTGATAAAGTCTACAAAATATTAACATCGATTGTTCAAATACTTGTACGCAGATAAAAGTACAATATTTAAAAAATCATACAATACGAAATACAGATTTGTTTTTAGATTTCGTCTTTCAAGGTGTACCTAAATTGAACATTTCAGAACAGACACTTGATAAAATATCTTGAAAGTCGTCTAAAAATAACATTTTAACATAATTGTTGAGAGGATGCTTCATTTTGTGCTGCAGACTCTTCCAAACTACCGCCTGCTCTAGTTGAAAAGTGGAGATATCTCCGGGTGTTTTTGCTTCTGTAGTCATAATAAAATTTTGAAGCAAAAGAGCCGTGTAGACATTTATGTTCTCTGTTTTGTTCCAGCTCTCTCTTTGAGACGGGATATTTTTACTGCTCGTTTTTTTTTTTTTTTTTTCCTGGTACAACTGCACATCAATGGACTTCCAGGCAGTCACAACAAAAACTCTACGCATATACAAGGCGTGTTCACAAGGCCTTTTGGCAAAGCAGACGCACACAAATATACACACATCAAAACTTTATCTCATGTTCTACAGCTGCTGCTGGCAAGAGGGAGCGTTTAGGAACTTCTTAAAGCTTGCCTGGTCACTATTTGCAAGAGGATCTGGCAAAAATAAACACTACAATTAAAGCCACGGGTGGCGTTGTATGTCCCACAGGCGCTACCTGCCCTTGCTGCCCACCTTTTGACCCAAATTCCCTTGATAAGAAGCTACTATGGGCCGCCGTTCTCATGGCCTACCAAGAAATCTCGTTGATTTCCTCCCTTGTGTCTCTGTCAAGCTGGTCAGAGTTCCATGTGACAAACTGTTGCAAAAAAAGCTTATTTTCAAAATGGTGGCTTTTCTGTCGGTTTTATCTCCATAGCAACCATTTTCAATTTTGGTCGCCTGGGGATACCGAACAGATTGACGTGAGTTTCGGAAGAATCTGCAAAAGTAAACTTTTGGATTTCCTTAGCAACGGCGCTTATTTGCTAACGACGCCCACAAACCTGATATGTTTATTTCCTGTGTTGTATTATTTGGTTTAGCTTTATCCTGGGATCCATCCCTTAAAGTTTCACAATATTCTGTGAAAAAATGTGTGAACAACAGGAGAACATCACTTTTGCGTGCTCGCCACACGGACGCCATTCAAAATCCACAATTTATAATTCCAACATTTTTTCACCAATTTGTTCCTAATAAAGTTTGAGCAGTTATGAGACATTCGATGAAAACCTCTAAGATGAGTTTTCTTTTCTAGCTAGTATTAAAGGTGCTTTTGAAAAAATTTCAAAATGGCGGCTTCTTCCCGAGGTCAAAGGTCAACAAAATTTCCATGACGGTTGTAGACTTAAGCTGGCGGCATGTGTGCAAAACTTTGTGAAAATCGCTGGAAGAAAAGTTTTCCTTTCCTATATTTGGGGAAAAAGTGAAAATAGCAAAAATTTGAAACTTTGGCACAAAATGGCCGCCAAAACATAGGTCTAGTGGCCATCCCATAATAATATCAAAACTTCCTCTGGATATCCCTGACACGTGTTTTGGTTTCTTTAGTGTATTTTGAAATGTATAAATATTTTTGGCTCCGAAAATTCATTTTTTTTTTTTTTTTATGGTTTCGCCCGTTATGATGTCATCGTTTTGGGGGTGGGGTTATTCACTAAGCACAAAATGGCTTTTCTCTGAGTGGTAGTTGTGTGCAAATTTTTGCGACTTTTCAAGCATGTGGCGGGGGTCAAATTTTCACTCCATGGTACAGAAAGGTTTCAGTATGAGAAAACAATGACTTTTTCCATAAAAATAGTTGTTATCTGCCGATCTATATGCTCATCCTTTTTCATTTTCTCTTTTTTTCCTTTTCCTGTCACCTGACTCCACACCCCCTATGTCTGTTTTCTGTTGGCAAGTTGAGGAGAAAATCATATTTCCTCACTCCCTCTGGCCTGCTGATACGGAAAATCATCTCTGAGGCCAACCACTAACGTAAACCTCATTTCTGTTCCTGTTTTCTTTTTTCTCCCCCCCCCTTTTGTTTTATCCCGATCTGCACATTCCCCTTCCATCTGTCACCGCTGTATCCTCCCGTAAGTTTCCTGTTCCTCCTCACACCCGGAAAAAGCAAATTATGAATGCAAACACAATAAAACAGCTGAGAAAAAACCCAAACTTTTTCATTTTGTAATCAGATTAAGAGCAAAAAAAAACACATTTCATATTTGTCATTCCTTACAAACACAACAGAGACTGCCACATTCAGTCTCTGCAGTGGTAATTAAAAAAAGAAAGGGAATTTGTTTGCTTCTCGTTTTCCCAATTGGCATCATAACTTGGAAAAGTGTGTCAACATGCAGGCAGGGAATCCTCCAATGTTGACAATCTGAGGTAATAAAATCCAGAATTATGAGTTTCTATTCACAAACAAAGTCATCACCCTCATCTGTACTTATGTCGAGCAGAATCCGCTCCGCTTTATTTACGATAGGATCTTATGTCATTTGCTGAGACGGAAATCCACTTAAAAACACTTCAGCAGACGGGGAAAAAAAGAAGGTGACATGTGCCACAATGTCTTTCTGCTCTTTATTTCATTGTAATTGTTGTTATTTTTATTGTCTAAAAATAGAAAGGCATTTGTTTTAAGTTTCAGACAGTTCAAATAAAAGGAAAAAGAAAAAAAATTAAATATAAAAAAAACATAACTTTGACAAGATTTCAAAGTGTAATTTCAACCCTGTACAACCATTTGTATCATATTTTATAATTCTGATACTCCTATCACATCAGCATGAACATAATTCCCTTAAAATTCAATGATATTTATCTTGGTTCATATTTTCTTCCTTGTAGTTCATCATCCTTCCACTAGGGGCAGTATAAAAACTTTTCTAGCTCGTTTCAAAATGGCTGCCTCCAGGAACACTTTTGGCGGGAAAAAGTTAAGCTAATTTTTTAAACTTAGTGGTGAAACAACTCATCTATTGTTATTTATTCTTTTAAAAACTACTTTATTTACTGAAAAAATACCAAATTTGTTAATAAATATTTATTTATAATACAGTTAGACCTTGTTAAATGTGTGTGGATCAAATGAGAGACAGTGGGTAAATAAGGTGCTATTTTTTTTAACCAAAAACTGCCCAAACCAACTAATGTAACATATTTGATACTATTTATATCTGATAATAACGATATTTTGCTATTTTTGTTTCTTTTATGTGTTTAAAAATACCTTTTTATTGAAAATTTCTTTCAGTTTTTTGATAAAGTGGGTTAAAAAGTTGCAAGAAAAAACTAAAACAAATCTTTGTAAACCTTGTACAGAGTTGTTTTTTTAAAAAATTGGCATTTTTTTGCCAGAAATACAATAATTTGATTTAAAAAAACTGATTTCAGTTCCTTTTCTTGTTATACGTTTAGCCAGAATTTTAACAAAGTTTTTAAAATGTAATATAAAAGTCATTTTGAGTACGTTAAAGTCAATAAATAGATTAAAAACTTTCCACTTTCCAGAGGAAATTTCACTGACGTTCTTGTGTACAGAACCATTTGTTAGTGATTGTTCATAGCAGCTGGTTCCATGGGAATTTCTTTGTCAAAACTTGCCCACAAAAGTAAAAAAAATAGATAAAAGTTAAAAAATTTGATGTAATTTTACCACCCTTTCTATTTGCACATTTTAAATAAAACGCTTGTAGATTCTGGCGGCTCAAAACAAAGTCGTATTTGTGGACACTTGAATGGCATAGCAGTTCTTTCTTTAATAAATTCCTCTTTCAGGGCAGATTCATCTGACAAGTAAATAAAAGAATATCAAAAGTCACACGGCAGAAACCAAACAAAAAGGACTTTTTTGTTCTCATTTTTAGAGCAAAATATTTGGTTTTGTAAATGTCAAACCAGTTAATGGGGTTAGCGTTTTATGTAGACGATCCAAAAAGCTCTTTGCACTCACATATTTGATTTGGTAAGAGGGCTAAATAGAATTAAGAAGAACAAAATAAAAAAGGTTCTTCGCTCTAAAGTAAAAGAGGAGAAATCTAAAGCCTCGTCTCGCTGATAAACCGATGTCACACAGCGAAAGAGGGGCGAACCCGAAAGACACGGAGGAGTGATTTCCTTTGCGGCGGGGCTCTAAATGGACTGCTGCTGATCAATAAACACACCGGCACACACACCTGGAAGGATGATGAGTGAAATCAATCTCCATCCGATTGAAGATCAATATCCTCTTGTGTTGTATTGTCACTTTTGCCAATTAACCAAAGACTCTGTGTTCGCGCTGATATACTGAACTCTCACAGACAGACATCACAAAGTAAGCTTAAGCTTAGTTTCCTCTGAGCGTTTCTGGTATGTGCATTTTGTGTCAGCGCTTCTGTTGGTTTTATCTCCATAGCAACCATTTTAGATTTTGGTCGCCAGGGGATACCGAACAGATCGACGTGAGTTTCGGAAGAATCGGCAAAAGTAAACTTTTGGATTTCCTTAGCAACGGAGGTTGTTTGCTATTATTTGTAGTTTCTTGAGATTTACAGTCCAGGGGGCTTGTCCGGGATAAAATAGATTCAGAACCGTACAATTTTTAGGCCCCCGTTGGTTGTAGATCCATAGAAACCTGGAACGGACCGGGTAGGGCGGAGCTTCTGTCGCCACGCAATGAAACTTGTTGATTGGCAGAAGGTCATTCCGACAGTAGAAAGCGCCAAACTAGCCCCAATATTTCCAAACAGCTTTAACAACTTTTTCAGCTGCATTCCTATTTGTTTAAAAAACAGTAAATGGTTCATACGGTGTCTGTAAAATACCAAAAGCCAAGTGAAAAAAGGAGCTGCCGGATGACCTTCATTGTTGTTGTTAATAGTTTTACTTCTACTAAAAAAAAAAAAGCTACAAAATCCGACCATAAACTGAACTGGACCGTACCGCTCAGTGGAAACAAGGCTTTGAAGTCTCATTCCAGTCCTCTTTTACTCTAATTTCAACGTTTCCCAGTGGTTTTTCAATTAGGATTTTCCCGTTTTAAGGCAAAAATGAAAAAACGTGTCGTGTCTAGGACATAGTTTCTGCAGAAATTTGCCTCTCAGTTGTGGGTGATACCATTGCCACAGACTGGTTTGCCTGTCGGAGCATATTTGGGGGCTCGTCCGGGATTTTTCCCACTTGGCCAGTGGCATTCTGGTAATACCTATTTCGAGGGTTGTCTTTTTGTAGTCTGTATTTGTCTTCTGGGTTTTTTTGGGTGGGGTGTCAGAGTAAGCCCACCCCCATTTCCCATCATCCTTTTGTTTCCACTTTCTCGCAGTAGCTTACAACCTAACATTAGGAGTGCAACAGAAATGGGGAACAACCCTGGAGCTTTTCAGCCGTACAGTTTGGAGATGTATCCAGGAAAACATACACATCCAGAAATCTAGTTCTCTACAAGTTGATGCATCATCATCTTTGTATATCACAAGTTTTCCAACGGTATGTTTTCATCTGCTCCTGATTCACTACAATTTGAACAAAGAAATGCTAGTTTAAGCCTAATTTTCTTCACATATGTCCTCCGTCGTGCTACAAGAAGACGATAAAAGCACCAAAAACCAGATTGTCATTGGAGTCTTCAAGAGCCTGAAAGTACAGTCTCAGTGTGTGTGTCAGAGGTTTCGACTCTCGTTAGCTTGGCTGTTCCGCTTATTGCCGTCCACTTGGCAACCTCTCGTCAGTCCGACCCTTTCATAAGCCTCCAACCACCAAGGGCCCTGGCACCGAGCCCCCCGAGTCTCGGCGTGTGCGTCCGCATGTGTGTGCGCTGGAGAGCAGGAGTCAAACCAGACCTTTCTGATCTGTTTTGACACCTCCGGATTGCACAAGTGACAGGGCTGCTCAAACAAGGTGGTGGAAGCACACACTGGTCCGCAGAAAGCATTGTGGCACCAACACATTGTGAGTAAGAGCCCCGGCAAAGAATACACTCAGTAGGGGGGGGTGGGATAGGGAGTCTTTTTGCTCAACTTGATCCAGATAGCATTTTTCTTCTGCTCTATCTTATTATTCATCAACGACTCATTCATGTTTGAGAGAGAAGGGTGCGCAAGCAAAAGCATGGCATGTCGCCTGGGACAAGCAGCCGTGCTGAATCACATTACAGCGGGAAGAAGAGAAAGGACAGAGAAGAGAAAAAGAGACGAGGAGGGGAGGGGGGGGGGAGGCGGCGAGATGAAAGAGCAACAAATGAGAGATTTCCCTGTGAGGCGCATAAATCAGCAGACTATGAACAGCACTGCTCAAAGGCGGACTCCGAGGCTGGACCGGAGCATCGCCACGCCGTCCACACACACAAATTCATCTCTACACGCGCGCTTTTACAACATCAAACGCCAACAAGGACGCTAAAAAGGTGGATCATCTTCTGACGATGACTCCATGAGAATTACAGGAAATAAAAGCAGGGGGGAATTGAGGGAACAAAGGGAAGAAAAGGTGCGACGTTGCAGCTTGCGTCCCACTGCCGACACCAGAAACTGTCTGATACTTGCAAAGATATTTTAGAAGTTTTTGGCTCTTGACTGCTAAAGAAAAAAGCCTAAAATAGGAAAAGAATGCTAGGAAATCATAAAATTAACTGTTCTTGCACTTTGACTTAACAAAAAATGGTATCATAAAGAATCAAAAAGTCAAAATATACAAACTGTTGCATAGAAATACTTTAAATAGAATGCTAGTTCTAAGCAAATTGTATTTTTTGAGTTTTTATTAACCTAATTATAGTTTATTTTGATTATAGTGACAAAAAAACTAGTGTAATAATTGCTCATTTTAGAACAAAATCAGAGCAAAAAGAGAATCTTGATATAAGTTGGCTTATCTTAATAAATCCATATACAATCTAAATCCAGCACTTATTCTTCAAACAGAAATCTACATATTTTATTCCAAAATAAAGACAATAAATATTAGTATAGCATTTATAGAACTTTAAAATAATATCCACTCGAATTTGATCTTAAGTTGTCAAGAATTTGTACCAAAATGATTGACTCATTTTGATAAGAATCTTTCTTTATTTTTAGATTCTAGCTCTTAACGAAATAAAGAAATGTGCTGATTGGGAGATAAACCAGAGCAAAAAGAAGCTAAAACGACTTAAAACCTCATGAAATATGTTTAAAGTCTAAAACAAGGGTTAAAATCTTAGAGAAGTGTGCACTTTTCTAAACTTTTCTAAAAATCAGCACACTCCAGAATTGTTTTGTCTCAGTACAGCCGGGATCTAGAAACAAGGAAATTATTATTAGAATTAGTCCAAATTTAGTTACTTAAATTGCACTGGTTCAATATAAAGTATTTTGCAATAATTTAAAATCTTCCCATATTCCTACATTTAGACCTTCAAATCAAGAGTTATGGAAAAAAATCGTCGAATTCCGACGACACTATCCCTTGATGACATCATCAATAGTCGCCGTCATCTACGTTAGCATGTAGCTAACAAAAAAACATACACAACATCGGTTTTATAACTTTAAAAAGTCACACTAAAACAAAAAGTTGTTACCGTATATCTTCTAGTAGTAGCGTTTGTTGAAGACTGGCGTCTATTTAGCCCCGTTTCCACTGAGCGGTTTCTTTTCGCGGCACATGCGTGGTCATCGTAGAGCGACGACTAGAAAAGCAACAACAATGTAGGTCCTCCAGCAGCTCGTCTTAACTCTTTGTACGTTGTTTATAAAAGGAATCTAATGTTTCTTGAAGAAGATTGCGGAGAAAAACACCGACGTAAAGAGGAAAACAGAATCGCTAGCTTAAATGAGCGCCGTCATCACTTCCTGCCAGTCAACAAGTGGCAACAGTAGCTCCGCCCATTTTTCTATGGATCTAAAACGGATGGGGGCCCTCTAGAGGTACAAGTCGGTACTGTTTAATGGGTCAATTTTACAATGAAAGAGCTCAAAGTACCGGATCGAACCGCTCGAGGAAACGAGACTTTAGATACCATCGTTACTGGAACAAAAACGGTACATACGTTTAAATGTAAACATTTGTGCCTAAAAACTAAAAAAATAAAGAAATGCGGTTCCCCTCCGCGGTATAAAATCCCTTCTATCCCTCCAAATGCCCTTAAAATCGGAGAAGAATTTAGATTCAGCCACAAAGTTCAATAAATGTTGACAACTTAGACTTCATCTTTATTATTTTGGAAATAAAAATGTAAATTATGTTCCAAGAATACTTGAATTATGATTCACATTTTTCAAAATTAGTCATTTTCATTTATTGCTACAATTAGTTGCATAAAACTCAAAAAATACAAACTATTTGCTTAAAAGTAGCTATAAACGACTTATTATTGGGCTGCATAACACTTAATTAATCACTTTTTTAGCTTATTTTTACCTTTTGGAACTAGATTTTGATATATTTTATAGCCAAATGTCAAAAATAACTTGATCATTTTACTACTTTCTAGTAATTTTCCTCTTAAGATTACTGCTTTTTTCCTATTTTTAGGCTACCTCAAAAGAAAAAAACCCAAAAAGAGGAATCTGGAGTTTTCCATCAGACCAACAAAAGACTCCAGTAAACTGTGAGTGAGGGAACCGCTCTTGCTTTTGACCACAGAGGTTTTTGGACACCCACCCACGACAGGAAAAAAGGCCCATATAAGGTCGTGGAGAAGCCGGAACTTACAAAGAGGGCGGAGGGCCGTCAATGCAGGTTTTTTCCATGTTTTGGCCGAAAAAAAAAAAAAAAACCAAGAAAAGTTGAGGAAAACGTGGGTCATACGAGACAGTTTCTCCTGCCCGGAATAGAATCCGACTCACAGCACGCACACACAAACGCAGACGCAATAATTAAAAGCAGAAGGCTGCTGATCCTTCAGGAAAGCCTGCGGTGAGGGTCAATAATGCAATTCTGTCTAAGTTAAGTTTGTGTGCACGGGCTAAAGAAGCCAGTTCTGGTAGTTATCGTGCCTGCCGCTCCTCCGCCGTCCGGTCCTCCTCCAGCAGACACACACGCTGTAATGATTTGCGTGCACTCGCTGCTGGATGAAATACATCTGGAGGTCAGGACACCTGGAAGAAGGGAGTCTGGGAGAAAACACGTCACCGTGATCCCAGAACAAAGGGGAGACACCGAGCTGGGCTTCTCCGTGAATCACAGCATCTTCTACAGTTAACCACTTATCAGAATTTACTATCTTCTGGTTACAAGTTACAGTCTGGGGCAAACAAGCCGCTTTGTTTTATTTAAACAGAAATTATTGTTTTGATTTTATTCAAAAATGTATTTTTGCAATTTTTAATTAAGCTTGTGTGGATGATTTCTTAACCTTCGTCAATAAATGCTACTAATATTGATTCAAAAATTGTAGCTCCGCCCCTTTAATTTTTCAAAATGTTCCAATTTGGAAGCTGTAATTTCTTATAAAAAAGTTGCCAAAAAAATGTCACTTCTTTAGCTGTTTTATGCGATTCCTGCTGCAGCTTGTTTCCAAAATCAACCGTAAACACTTGAGTTGTTGGAAAATATCGATTCTGTGAAATATCGCGATACTTTATTTGGCAATACTTGTATCGATTTAAAATACTGCCACGGCGATATTTAATTAATAATTTGCAAGCAAACATGTAGTTCAGTCTAAGTTTTGTTTATTCCACTTAAATATTTTTTAAATTACCAGAAGAGAAGCAGAAGCAGCTTGTTTATGAGATACAGTTGTACTACTTATCATTCTGATTATTAAATAACATGTATTTACAGTTTTACTTTTTTGGAAAATGTATTATTAGGTCATAATTTAAAGAAAATAGTGACATATTGTCTGTTACTGTGTAGAGATGTATTAGGGTACACATTGTACCATGTCACATGTATCACATTACATATCGTATTGCCAGACATATTTGGGGGCTCGTCCGGGATTTGTCCCATTTGACAAATAGCATTCTTGCTTTTTTAATACATACTTGGAAAAATGTGTTATATTCAGATAATTCCTATGTCACAATTTAAGAAAATGGTGAAAAACTGTCTGGTACAGCATTTAGATGTATCGCGATACATATCGTATCATGACACATATTATGATATGTATCATGTCACCAGACCCTTGCCAATAGACACCCCTAAAACTGTGTTCTTTATTATCTGGAGTTCATTTACCCATATGTTATGTCCCCTTGGTCATGTTTTCCTAGACTCGAGACAGATTTGCCTGTCAGGGCAGTAACCTATTTGGGGGCTCGTCCGGGATTTGTCCCGTTTGACCAATGGCACTTTTGTTTTAGCAATACTTATTTGGAAAAATGTATTAATATTCAGATAATTCTTGCATCATAATTTTACAAAAAATAGTAAAATATTGTCTGGTACAGTTTTGAGATGTATCAGAATAAGTATCATGATACATGTATCACGATACATATCGTATCACCAGACCCATGACAAAACACAACCCTAAAACTCTGTTTTTTATACTCTGGAGTCCATTTACCCATATGTTATGGTCCGCTTGATCATGTTCTTTCTAGACTCAAGACAGATTTGCCTGTCAGGGCTGTGACATATTTGGGGGCTTGTCCGGGATTTGTCCCGTTTGACCAACAGCATTCTTGTTTTGGCAACACCTACTTGGAAAAATGTATTAATATTCAGATAATTATTAATTTTACAAAAACAGTGAAATATTGTCTATAGAGGTGTATCGGGATATGTTTCATGACACATTTATCGCGATACACATCGTATAACCAGACTCTTGCCAATACACACCCCTAGTAAAACAGTAAAAACATTTAGGTGCCAAAGTGCCAGATATCCCAGCATGCAGCTTGATAACTGAGAAATATACCTAAAAACATGACTAATTGACTGTATTTATCCGCATATTCAGCTCAAATTCCATGTCAAAATTGACCAGTTTTTGTTTCTATACTTATGCTCTCAAGGTTAAAAAAGATTTTTGCAATTTTTGATTATTTGTGAATGTAAAGACTTCCAAGATAGAAACATAAATTGAGTCTACTGGCTACTAAAAACTCGGGCTGTCCAATCATTGCTTTCCACACATCTGAAACTCTGATTTAGTTTGAGTCTTAAAACAAAACACTCGAAGCTATTTCTGTGATTGCAGTACAAATGCATCAGCGGCGCAGCGCAGATCCTGCTCCGGCTAAAGTTAGCTCAAAAGCCAGTGGAAACAAACACACCTACGCTGCAGAAGCGTAGCAGGAGGGCGGTTGCAGCCGAGACAACATCCTTCAACCAGCAGACTCAACCACATCCAAGTCAGCTCGCTTCCATCCCACTGAAATATGCTTTAGCAAAACACTGCAGCTCCGCCACAGGGTTAGCTGACCGTTCATTTGGGCCTGCCAGCAGGCTGGAGACTGTGATTTCCCTGCAGGGATCAGATATCACATTATTATTGCAACATGCTACTGGTGAGCCATCTACAGAGCCTTCCTCAGACCGAGGAGACTCGTATCTCACTGGCGGAAGATGTGTGTGCGCCTCTCCGAGTATAACTGTGTGTGTCCAACCCCGCCGTACCGTATCACCCTCCATCATCGTGAGTTGAGGGGTTTTGCTTCCTAGAGAAGCACTTTACTCAAATTAGACCCTCAACGACTCGAGATGCAGGTGTCATCGGCGTATGTGTGTGTGCGCGCCCCCTCCGCTGCCGCCGCCGCCGCCGCGCTTGTGTCTGCAAGTAGCTGCTGGATGTGTGGGCGTCAGAAATTGAGTGTGCGCCTCTGTGTGTGAGAGGCAGAAGAGACTGAACAAGAGGCGGCGAAGGGGGAGGAAGTAGAGAGTCAGACACGGCGAGCAGGTGAGAAAAACTCCGATTAGATCAGAGCAGCGAAGGCGGCCTTTGCTTTCGCTAATTACGGTTATATTTACGGAACAATAAAGGTTTATTCAACAGTAGGGAAATTAAAGCTATTTTTAAAATATTTTTTTAAAAATATTGTCTTTTATTTTAAATGAAAAACATCCTCTATATATATTTTTTTTGTTTATTCGCTGAAAAAAACGATACATTGGATCAATTAACAAACATTCTGTAATTTGTTATATATACAATTTTTAGTTTTCATAAAATTCAAATTTTTGGTTTATTCAACTCAAAAATGTAATTTGACGAAATCTAATATTTTAAATGCAACAAAAAGCAAATTTTTTGTTCAATTTTTCACTTTTTACAGTGTAAAGAGCAACCCAAAAAATATGTTTTAATACTTCACTTAATTTTAAAGTAATATATAACACTTTTTTTTTTTAATTCACCCCAAAAAGCTTTTATTTTCTTAGTATTTAGTTGGAAATAGTTCATATTAATAACAGACTTTAAACAGGAAGCTACCGTGGTAATTTCGTGGTGTCTTCTCGTGTTTCCTGTGAGGTAATTATATAAAAACATGAGCTTAGAATAGGTTCTTCTCTTCGTTTGAAATGGTCAAAAGAAAAAAACATTGTTTCATTGCAGTAGAACCTCTTAATAACTATTTCCAGCTAAAAAAAAAGAAAAAATTACACGTGTTTTTGCTTTTAAATAGATGCTACATTTAGGTCATTTTTGAGCCAAAGTGGTTTGTCGCATATTTGCGACAACAGGCTTTAAAAATAATAAAATAAAATAATTAAAAAATCAAGTTGAATAGGTTTATCTATAATCAACAGAATGGAATTTTTGGTGTTGACAACTATTAAATAACAATTTTAAACCGAAATAAAATCAGTGAATCTGCAATAAGATTGATTTATATTTTGATTTTTTGTGTATTTAGGGTAAAATTGGACATTTTACAACTTATGCTTATTTTAAAAGAATAAAATTACTTGTAAACATAACAAACCTGGAGATTTCTCCCTTTATTTTCAATAGTTCTTTGAGTTTATTTGCGTCCCTCTACAAATATTATGGCTTCAGAAATAGCATTAACTTCAATTTCTTCTAATCTCATTTGATTTGCTGGAAGCTGAAACACGAGTGGAGACTAATGACGAGCGTTCACGCCGACAGAACGGAGCAAGGAGGAATTTTAACCAAAAAAAAAAAAAATGTGTAAAGAAGCCCGTTTATTATGCATGCGCACTTTCTTCTCAACATTAGAAAAACACACATCAAAAACGAGCAGAAAAGACAGTAGGTGGTTATTAAAGAGACAACAGAGGGAAACAGAATGAAGGAGAAGAGACACTTTACCAGCAATCAAAGATGCAGAGGAGAAGAGAGTTTGCTTCTAATCAGTCTGGATCCAAAATTTAGACAGGCACACATAGCAGTCCCAGTGGGATTAGGACCTCAGCGCTGCTGTGCAGCTTGTGTGTGTGTGTGTGTAGTGTGCACGTCCCACGAGACTGATTAGCCATGAATGACTGATGACGGATCTTTGTGTTTTTTTTTCTTCCCCCCTCCCTCTATTGCTTTCTTTTCTTGTTTTCCTTCTCTCAGCTCGAGTTCGGGAGAGGATTCTCCGTCTCCTGCAACACACAAAGCGGCACTCGGCTCCATGTATATTCAGCAAAGGTTCCTGAATATACTTAATGCTTTCATGTGTGTCACTGTGTAACGATCCATGCTGTTCCACACAGCTGCTTCTCTCTTCTCCTCACTCTCCAGCCCCCTTCACACGCGGACCTATTTCCCGATTAAGAGCACATTAGTTGTCTTTCACACCGATCTGTTCGCTCGGAGCCCGGCGCCGGAGTGACTCATGAAAACTGAAGAGTCCTGGATTCTTTAAAGACTGAAAATGGTGGTTTTGGCGAGTTCTTGTGGCCTTAAAATTGCATTTCTGAGTATTTTTTTAAGGAAAAAATGCTCGCCATTTTTGTTGCATGTTGGGGTTATGAGGGCTGTAAGCTAGTGGGAACAGATGGATGATGGAAAAAAGGGGGCGGGCTTACGCTTTCTAACGGTTAATGGTCGAAAAGTTACAGTATGTTAAAGATTTTAGGCTTAAACGTCACTGATGATGCCTCAGGTGTTAAAGCAGGGGTGTCAAATTCAATCACACAAGGAGCCAAAATCCATCGCATCACCTTAGGTCGTGAGTCGAACAGGATAAACATTTATTGAATACTCTGAAACTAAATTTTCAAAACTTTAAAACCATAACTCAATTTAGCTGAATTTGTCCGCTGAAGATGCCGAATTTTGTTGCAAAAAACGCTTAAACTGGTAGCTGAAATCACTAAAGTTAATAGCTGAAAAAGCCAAAGCTTTTAACTGAAAATGCTGAAGCTGATAGCTGAAATCACTGAAGTTAATAGCTGAAAACACTGAAGTTAAAAGCTGAAAAAACTGAAGTTAATAGCTGAAAATGCCAAAGCTATTAGCTGAAAACGCTGACGTTGATAGCTGAAAACACTGATGTTGATAGCTGAAATCACTGAAGCTCATAGCTGAAAACGCTGACGTTGATAGCTGAAAACGCTGACGTTGATTGCCGAAAACGCTAATGTTGATACCTGAAAACGCTGACGTTGATTGCTGAAAACACTGAAGTTGATAGCTGAAATCACTGAAGCTAATAGCTTAAAAGGCCAAAGCTAATTGCTGAAAACGCATAAGCTATTAGCTGAATCACTGGAGCTAATAGCTGAAAACGCTGAAGTTGATAGCTGAAACAACTGAAGCTGATAGCTGAAAACGCTGAAATGACAGCTGAAATCACTGAAGCTAATAGCTTAAAAAGCTGAAGCTAATAGCTGAAAACACTGAAGCTAATAGCTGGAAAATCCGAAGCTAATAGCTGAAAACGCATAAACTATTTAGCTGAAAACGCTGAAGCTGATAGCCAGCTAAAATATTAGCTTAAAGCCAAATTAGCGTAAAAAAAACAGCAAAAGAAAACTTTGGTTAGCCAAAACAGCTAACAAGTAGCTTAAAAAATAGCTAAACTTAAAAAAAAAAAAAAAAACTTTTTGAAAAGCCTAAATGAGCCAAAATCTTAAAACTTTTTGAAATTACTATGAATAATAAAAGGGCAGGAATGTTATTCCAGCATAAATTAACTTAATCCTTAAATAACTTTCAATATATTACTCTCTCTTTATAAATATGTTTTTGTCAAAATTATACAAGTTAGAAATAATCTTAAGATTACCATTAACAAAAATAAAACAGAATGATCTGGAGGGCCAGAAATAATTACTCGGAGGGCCGGATGCGGCCCCAGGGCCTTGACTTTGTTTGACATGTTCTAAAAAATGATCCTTTTTTTAAAAAAAAATGGCTAAAAACTGCATAATCATGATTATAAAACCACAGGGAACGTCAAAAGATGATGGGAGTGAGACTTTAACCTCACCTCCAGATGAACCTGCGGCCCCCGCCATCCATCTAACCCCCCTGACAGCAAAACAAACTGGACATAGACCGGCCTGAATGGAGTCCATTACAATATGAATGAGCCAAACAGAGTTGAAATGATGGAACAGAGAAGCGAGGGGGAAAACGTGACCCTGCGATGGGTGAAAACCGGCCTGTGTGAATCCGCCGGGACTGTGACTTCATGTCTAAGTGATGCCACAGTGTTGCGTAAACACGGAGCAGCCGTGACCCCGCCGGAGAGGCCATAAAGAGGCAGACACACCTTCGGTTCCATGCGCTCACACCGACAGAATGGAACCAGACTCGTTCAAACCGAGGAGCTGCTTCACATGTCATTCTCTTCGTTCCTCCAACTTCAAAGGAGGAGTTACTCTTCCTTTGCCAAATCCCCCAAACGTTTCTGATTTAGCGAGCTGGCCGTGGGCCGAGCGGCACCGGGACGGGCCCATTGACGAACGGGTAGGGGGAGTGCAATATGGAAACAAGAGATTGAGACAGCAGTGGAGGGAGCGCTGATGGAGGCCGGCCCGCTGGAGATGGATGGAGGAGGTGTGAGGATGGATTGTGAAGAGAGGAGCATGGCAGCGAGGGAAAGAGGAAGAAGAGCGAAGAACACATGGACGCAGGAAGTCTGGCGCTTTCCATCCACATGCCAAGTCATCAGATGGTGGTGTGTCTTCACACCCCTTCAAATCACCGCTCCCGACAATAAGCAGCTGTTCTCGCGTTTGGATGACAAAAGTCTTTCAGGACCAGAAGAAGATCTTTATCTTTGCTTCTCGGCGTGACCTTTGAGGCGGCCGGATTCCTGGTCACGGTTAGCCCGAGGTCGATCTGATTGCTGTGGGGACGGGTTCGCTCCAACCATCAAAGCATACACAAGAGGCTAATTAGGAATGGAAATGATTCTAATGACTTTGCTGGTCCTCTTTAATGACTTAATGCTTCTTATGTGACGGCAGATTTCAAAGCTGGAAGGGAACGTGTTCGTGGGGATCATTTTAACCCTTTAGCTCCCGTGTTCGTGGGGATCATTTTAACCCTTTAGCTCCCGTGTTTATGTTCTTTGATTTACTGTCAGCTGTGAACCAAAATATCCATATTGTGATAAATGAGTCATTCTCAGAATTTGGTGCACTTTGGGTTCTCAAGTTACTGAAAATTTTACCAAAAATTATATGTGTATGAACCTCTGAGAAAATATGTTTTCCCCCCTTAAACATGAAATCCCAAAAATGATTAGAAATTAATTTGTCTCCTATGATTGATTTAAATTGAGTCTGGTAACACAGGAGTGTCAAACTCAATCACACAAGAGGCCAAAATCCAAAACACACCTTATGTCGCGGGACAGGATAAACATTTATAAAACACTCTAAAACTACATTTTTAAAACTTTAAAACCATAACTTTTTAACATAATTAAGAATAATAAACAGGCAGGAATATTATTCCAGAATAAATCAACTTAAACCTTAAATAACTTTCAATATTTTACTCTCCATAAAAATATATTTTGTCAAAATTATTTAAGTTAGAAATGAGCACAATATAACATCGGACCATTAATGACAATAAAATAAAATGATCTGGAGGGCCGGATCCGGCCCCCGGGCCTTGACTTTGACACATGCTGTAACTAGCTTAATATAGTGGAGCTCGCTACAGTAGAGCATGCTAGCTCGATACAGCAAAGCTCACTAGCTTAATACAGCTGAGCTTGCTAGCTCAATATAGCAGAGCTAGCTACAGTGGAGCCAGCTAGCTTAATACAGTGGAGCTCGCTAGCGCTCAACTGTGGAGCTTACTACAGTAGAGCTTGTTAGCTTGCTGCACTGGAGCTCACTAGCTAAATACAGCAGAGCTTGATACAGTAGAGCTTGCTAACTCAAAACTATGGAGCTTGCTAGCTAAAATACAGCAGAGCTCGCTACAGTGCAGCTGTCTTGCTCAATACAGCGGCACTCTCTACAGTAGAACTCACTAGCTAACTACAGTGGAGCTTGCTAGCTTAAAACAACAGACCTTGCAACACTGGAGCTCACTAGCTTGATACAGCAAAGCTCGGTACAGTGGAGCTTGCTAGCTCAACACTACGGAGCTCGCTAGCTAAATACAGCAAAGCTCGGTACAGTAGAGCTCGATAGTTTGTTAACTTTGAGCTAGCTTGCTCGATACAGCGGAGCTCACTACCTTGATACAGTGGAGCTAGCTAGCTCAAAACAGCAGACCTTGTAACAGTGGATCTCACTAGCTTGATACAGCAAAGCTTGGTACAGTAGAGCTTGCTAGCTCAACACTACAGAGCTCGCTAGCTAAATACAGCGGAACTCACTACAGTGGAGCTTGCTACCTCTCTACAACGGAGCTTGCTAGCTTGATACAGTGAAGTTCGGTACAGTAGAGCCTGATAACGTGCTACGCGTCCTTTATAGGGCTACTAGCATAGAGACCTAACCCACTCAGTGGCCACAGAAACTGCAGACAAACCCACATTGTCTGCCCACTTTTAAACCAAATGGGCCCACTTATCCTAGCTAGCTAGGTACTTTCCCCCAAAATAGGTGCTTTTCTAAATAAAGTGAGTTTTTAGGGATGATTTTGATTAATTATTGCAGGATCGCGATATTGTCAATATCGTGAGGTTTTTCCAAAAGCGCCGCTTTTCTCCTTCAAAATCTACTGGAATTATCGCTTTAATGGTTGAAAACTTATAGTATGTTAAAGATTTTGTGTTTAATCGTCACTGACGACACCCCCTTTATTTTAGAATGGTACCGTCTGATCAAATCAGTTTTTTCTGTACTCGATCCACCGAATTGACAGTTTACACTCGTCTCCTTCCAGCCTCGGCTCAGCTGGCCGCAGCCTTCGCCAGCTGTCTCCTCCACGCAGGGGGGCGGCCGTCTTGCACGCTTCACCCGAGATGTGCCCCCTGGTGCCCTGGTTGGGGGTGTCTCATCCACTGCTGACTCATTTCTCTTTTCGCTCCTGCTTTCACTCACTCGCACTCTTAAGAGAAGACGGCTGGGGAGTCGGGGGGCTAGTGGCTGCTGTCAGGCGGCGGTAATCTGAGCGGATTACCAACCAGGTGGAAACATTCAGCCCATCCCTCCTCTGCTCCATCCATCCATCATTGCTCTCCTCTTTTTTATTATTGCTGAATTTTCAAAATAAAGGTGATCAAAAAAGGGAGGAGTCTGAGGGTGCAGGTGAGAGGAGGAGGGGGCAAGAGGAAGGTCAGGGCAGCAAAAATAAATAAAAAGGGGGAGGCAGTGCGCATGCGCGGCCTTTTTTTCGGTTTACTCCTGTTTGTAGGTCACAGACAAACTCGTGCGCGCGCGCAAACAAAACCACCGTCTGCTGTCTGGGAAGCGACACACCTGTTCAGTGACAGGCGGCCACGCCCACCGCACACCTGCACCTATGACTGCAGGCCCAAAGTGACCGCGCGCGCACAATCACTGCCCTGGAGGCCACCGGATGACAAAAGGCGTGCGTCATGGCGCATCTTTTTGTCGAACAAATTCAAAAAAATCAGTTTGAAACTATTCTTTTTTTTTAAAGAGTCCGTGCGTGCACAAAAACATCCCCCCCTCCTCCTCCTCACAGCTCCACATCATACCCCCTGCACCGCTGAGGCTTAGGACCACAATCTCTAAAGGAGGAGGGGGGGGCAAGGACAAAGGTAACAACTCCCTCCCCCATTTTTCCACCCCCTCCCACGCAAAAAAAACAAAAAACAACAATCCACTATGCCCATCGTGTCAGTCAAAACCCCCATAAGGGACATGCATGGAGAGTCTGGATATCTGGAATCTCAATACAGTGTCATGCACCTTGAGACCCAGCGAGAGGCCCTCTTGAATACATTTCAATAGCATTATCAGCGCGCATTACTATGCTCGCTCACCCCCCCTCCTCACCCCCTCCCTCATTTCAACGTTACAGAATCATCTTTAAATTGGGCCTTAATGCGTGTCGGTGCGCAGCGAAATGAAGGGATGTTGGAAACGCTGCGCAGGACAGATGACTGTTAATCACCAAAAAATATAGAGAAATGACGTGAATAGAACGAATATTAAAGGGGAAAGTCATATAAACAGGAATAATTAACACCTTACTCAGCATTTTTTTATGTTTTTAAAAAATAATCCACACGTTTTATCACATTTATTCATCAATATTTCCAAGCTGAACCTATTTTTTTACTGTTCTTTTCAACTCGCGCACGCGCACACCCCTCCCCTATTGAGACAGGATACCAAAGCTACTTGTTAAATCTAATGCATGCACTGTCAACCCATTCTCACCCCGTCACGTCCCCGCTCAATATAGAAACCGGATTTTCTGGTATTACCCGCACCTCTATCAGCCAGAGAGTCACCCCCCCCACCCCCACCCCTCCCCAAACCCCAGACAAAAACCAGCATGCGCCCCCGAACCCATCGGCACCACCAAAGCACCGGCGCGCACGTTCACGCGTGTACATTTCATGTTTTGTTCTGAGTCTCGATTGAACTTAATTGCAAATGGCAACGATTAGTATCTTACTTTACTAATTGATGAACCCTAATAAATATATAACAAGATTATGTCACTGGAAGCAGCTAATAATCCCTGTTAAGGAAAATTAAAAACTGCATTCATAAATTCTCCTGTGGGTTCATTGCGCACGGGCTTTTCATCCGGATTTACGCACCATTTACGCACCACGTTTTCTGTAAAGGTTGAGGTCAAATATCAGGCTTTTTCTTTACATTTTGACCTGCAACAATTAGGCAATGTCATGAACTTAAAATAAACACAAAACATAAAAAAAAACATCTCCAAATAATGGGATTTTCTCCTAAAGAATAAAAAAACGAGAAAGTTTGCAGTCTGCAAAGCTTAAAATCTCCATTTGTCATGAATCCCGTTCGCCACCAACCTGAGTGCGGACCCATGGAGAGGTGAGATGAGTAATATTTCCCGGGCTGAAAGTGAGCGGGGTGCTGCACGGAGCCGTGTCCGCCCGGCGCCATCCGAGACGCGGCGCTGTGAACCAGAGCGCTCCGCTCCGTCAGGAGGTGGTGCGGCGGGGCGAAATCGCGGCTTTCCATTGCGCTTGAGAGGCGATAAATCCCAGATCCAAAGTAAAATCCAGAGGCAACGAAGGTTTCAGGCACCCAGAACTCAAATAATCCCCTTTTTTTATTTTAGGAACTTTATCCTCCTCTTCTTCTTGCGCTCTGCGGAGTTTCGGCTTCGCGGGGCTGGAGCGGAGTCCCCGTCATGTCCTGCAGAGGAGAGAGACGGAGTCAGAGCGCTGACAGGGAGGAGACGCGCGAGCGGGTCAGGCAAACCAACTGCTTCAGTCCACAGAAAATAAACAAAAACAGAAAAATGAAGATCGAATGCTGTTTGAATCAGACTCCATGTGAGTGTCCTCTACAACACACACACAAACACACACACACTATCCCTCCTTCAACCCCGCAATGCAAACACAGGGAACTGTCTTTAAAAAAGGAAAGGATCTGACTCGGGCAGGTACGAGCAGTCGTTACTTTACAGCTCCTTAAAAAGTCAGTTTCAATGGAGGAGATTCTGGAATGGTCATAAAGCGAGAAAACGCCGCGCGCACAAGCAGCTCCATCCACGCTGGAGAAGTTTTCACTGATCCCATTGATGTCAAATTAAATATGAGATCCAAAAGTGAGTCCAACTTTGTAGCAGTTGTGAGAAATTTGTATTATTTATTCACAAAAGCAACTATATTTGTGTTTACGTTGATATTTTGTGGTGGAGTTAGTTTAAAACTCTTAAACTCGCCGTGCGTAAAAGAGGACAATATCCGCATCCAGAAATGGAAACCCTCCTTTCTTAGTCCATCTATGGGTTAGGTGGACGCTCCATAGATGCTGAAGGAACCTCCCAGGCATCGCGATAAGGGAACAAAGAAAATATCAAATGCTCTGGATGAACCAGGAGCCCAAGCTGCGTGCGTTTCAAACACACACACGCGCACTCTCTACTGAAGCAACTTTCTTTCTTTCCTTTTTTTTTTAAATCCAAACTTCATTCGGTCTGATGAACCCCACGGTGTGTCCGCACGTGAGCAAGCATGAAAAACGCTTCCCATACGACTATTTTATTTATTTATTTATTTATTTCCAAACCTACAAGAAGAAGAAGAAGAAGAAGAAGGAGTGCATTTGAATTATTAAATTTCCTTTTTGTTCCTTGGCGCCGCGTTATCTCTTTGGAGCACATCTAAAAAAACCAAAGGGGAGCGCGCGAGGAAGGCAGGAGAGGGCTCTCCTTCTTGTCCCCTAGGCTGTGAGAAACAATGGCCCCTCTCCACGGGGGCATCAATCATACCCCACTCTCATCTGACATGTTTCCTTTTTGTTTTTTACATTTTCAGTGCGTAAACACTCGTCACTATTATCAACATAAATGCGGGTTCATACACGCAACACACGCAGAATATTTGGTTGTTCTTTTATGCAGATTCTACACACACACACCTCCACGAACACGCATCGTGCACTGCCCTGCTAAGGGTCAAAGACGAACCCCCCCCCCCCC
>NC_050530.1:2807558-2822741 GCF_002922805.2 Oryzias melastigma
GAGGGCAGCCCGGCGTCTGCACCGAGGCACGTTTGCACATTTCCGCATCAGCAGAAAAAACAAGCGCAGTTCACATTTAAATAAAATAAAATAAAAATGGTGCGTAAAGATGAAGAAAACAAAGACTTCGGAGAAAATAACATTAAACGTGACAATTCTTTTAGGGTTTTTAATGAATAAAACGCTGATTAATCTGAATATTAAGAATTTAATCTATTTTTTATGTCCTTCTTAAAGGAATGACACTTAATTTATCATTGATTTAAATAGCATTATTTGGATAATCTGATGCGTAAATTTTTTAAAAAGCGCATTTAACATTTATCGAACATATTTCTCACTTACTGGTAAGTTGGATCCTCAGCGAGGAGTAATGAAAGAAAAAGTACAAAAATATTCAAAGCGAAAATCCCCGACTCGCAGAGATGAAACATGTGGGATTGATTACATCCAGCGCTGCTGCAGACGGAGCTGTGCAGTCAGTTGAGGTATGGCAGAGACGCATCGTAGAAGTTCAGGCTTGTAGTGAATCGAGGCTCGTTCACGCAGCCGGAGACTCAGACACGCCGGGAGGAGGAAGAGGAGGAGGAGGAGGAGGATGAAGGGGTGTGTGCGCGGAGAGGGGTGGACGCGCAGGCCCTATTGGTTTGCGAACGACAATGTGAAAGCGTGCCCCTGAACACTCCCCTACACACACACATACGCACGCACGCTCACGCACTCCAACACACACCCGCCGCCTCCTTGACAGTAAACAGAAGCAGCTATTGGCTGGAACGTGCAGCCAATGAGGGAGCTGCAGGAGCCGCGGAGCAAAACGGCGGGCGTTTGATTTCCAACCTTCGGCGCACTGCGTGGCGCACGGCGGCGCATCCAGAGCGGAGCGCAGAGGCGCCGGAGCTGCATCCACATCATCCCGGAGAGTCCTGTGCGCTTTGTTTATTTATTATTTTAATAAAAAAATATTTGTAATTAATGAAAACTCTTATTTAAATAAAAAAACGCTTAAATTTTAAATAAATAAATAAAAAAACAATATATAATTGTGATTGTAAATGCTTTAATTTAAAAAATGTAAATATATATTATAATAAACTGCATTTATTTAAAAATAATATTTTTTGCAAATATATAAACATATTTAGATTCTAAATTTGTCTTTTTTATATAAATTATTATTTTTTAAAATTTTTAGCACAACTTGAATCACTTTAATTTGAAAGCTGGGGTTCCCCCCGAACCGCCTTCACTAATTCAGCCAATTAAACGTGGAAGGATTCGCGCTCGCGACGAAATATACGAGCTTTCCGCGCGGACTAATATTCTCCTGCAGGTTTGTTTATATGTGCCAACAAAGGGTTAAAACTCACGGCTTCGGTCTCGCCGCCGCCTCTGATTGGTTGGCACTCCGCCACGGAGCTGTCAGTCACCGAGTGTAAACAAGGCTCTGATTGGCTGCTGGCCAGTCCGCACTGGGCTGCCTGAAAAAAGCAATTACTGCCCCTGCGGTTTCAAGGCGGCCCCGCGCCGAACGATGAAAGGAGATAAGGAGGGGCGGTTTTAAGGCGCCCCCCACGGCGAACCCCGTTGGCCCCAGAGCAAAAGGAGAGTCAAGAGTGACTAAATCAAAGGGAATACGGCAAAAGAGGGGGGGAAATTACACGTTGAATTAAATGTAGGGGCCAGATTCGCAGAAACAAGTCGCTGTTTGGAAAATGGAGGCGAGAACGGCAACAAAAACAGGGAAACGGACGCGCGCAGCCGAAAAAAGGACTCCTCTTCTATTGTTTTTACCAAATTATGGAGGAAGAAAAGTTATTCTCAATTTACACACACACACACCCACACCCACACGCGCACATATACATATATATGTAAATATGTTCGTGCGTAAAATGTGCGTAAAAATCAAGACAATCTGCGCGTTTGAGCCTCCTGAACTTATCCAGAGCTGACAACGCCAAGCGTGCGCCCTAAGTATACACAGCCTGCTCCATATGATGTCTCTTTACATTAAAACGCACGCTCTCCAGTGCACGGAGGTCCATACAAAACACTCACCAAAAAAATACAATAAAAAAGACGCACACTTCCAACGCTCCGCAGCAGACTGATAGCTTTATTGTTGCAAAAATGGCCTTTTTTGTGATGAATAACTACTTGATTCACACACAACTCAAATGAAATAACACAGAAACAAGCAGATTTATCACTTCTGTAATTAGATTATTGTCTAGATTTCCCATTTAGCCTCCGTACAAGATTGCGTGTCCATGCCACTCGTGCTCGTGTGTGTGTGCGTGTGTAGGACAGTAGCAATAAAGTCTGCAAACTTCCAAACACATTTTAAAACGACAATTAGCTTTAATTCAAACATATATTTTGAAAGTATTTGTATTTTTCCTCAAAATATCGATAAATATCTTCATATTTTCGACATTTTTATACTTTTTTACCAACAAATATTGGTTTTAAGGTTTAGTTTATTTAAAAAATCTGAAAGCAGGACTCGTGGACAGAGCCAGTGTGGGGGGGTACGGCCCGGTTGGCCGTCCTCTCCCCTGACAGTGTTGTCCACAGCACTAATGACAGGGGCACAATAAAGAATCCTGTTCCGCGCCTCACAAAAGGGGGCCGCCACTTAAAACAGAAATCTGCATTTAATTTATTTAGTGACAAGGAAAAGCCTTTTATTGCTTGATTTTTATTGGTTCTTTTTTTTTCACCTCAAAAGGTGGGGGTGGGGGGGCTGTGTGTGTGTGTGTGTGTGGATGGAAGAGAAAGCATAACACGACGTCAACCCCCGCTCCTTGCGCGCACACACACACACATCTTCACCTCCGTGTGCGCAGCGTGAGTCGTACAGTTGGGGGGTGGGGGGTGGGGGGTAATTAATGCGGATTGACTGATTGCTCTTGAAACGGACCGGTCCTGCGCGCGGATTGTCCTCGAGCAATGAAGCGTCCCTGACTGACACTTTCCATCCACCGTCCCTTCCTCTTCTTCTTTTTTTCCTTTTTTTTCGCTCTCTTCTCTTTCCTCCATGATGTCCGGTGAGAAGATCGATCCTACCCGCTTTCCAGACTCCCATTTTGCCGCTTTTCTGCACATTCTTCCACGTTTTGTTCATTTTTACGCATTTGGATGAAAGACGCACACGACCACAATCGTGCGTAAAATGACATCCTTTCACTAAAAATATAGTTTTAAATTTGAGTGCTGCTGCCCAAAACATCAGAGTTACAACAACAAACTAAATAGTTGAATTTAGAAAACGCAAAATAACCCGATTAAATGTCCACCGCTGACGCGCCCCCGGTTATCCAAAGGTGCTGCGACCTCAGGAGACAACAGAGCCACGTTGAAGTGGGGAAAAAAGCATCGCTGCCAAGTTTTATGAAACACAACTGACCTCTCTCTGCGCTCTGGACGCGTAAGTGGCGACGTGGCCTCAGCATCCACTCTCTCCTCCTTTTCTCTTTCTACGTTTGAGGCCAAAACATCAACAGTTAAACCAAACGACTGTTTCCTCATTTAGAGGAACCGCTGGTGCAGATTATGCAGATTTTCAGACACATTTAGATCGAGTCCGCGATTGCTGAGCAGCGAAGAAAGATGAGAAGGATTTGGCACCACTTTAGGATCTACCACACATCCAGCACGAGGTGGATGTTCGGACAACCAGGACAGGCGGGGGTCGATCTCTCATTGACGATACCTCCTCTAGAGAGCCGTCTTCTGTTGCGGTTCAGCCTGATGCCAGGAGGAAATCTGGATATTAGAGCTCATCAAATGTTCCTCCACTCAAATAATGGGATTAGATCTTCTTGAGTGTTTTGGCGTGTCTCGCACCACGCCAGACCAGTGCCACCTCAATTTGTGTGTTTGTCTTCCAAAGTTTCGACAACACTTCCTGCTCTGCCAACATGTATATACTTGCGCGCTCAGGGGAGCTTGGAAATGAAAGCAGCCTCTCGTTCTGTGTGTTTTCTCGCGGACCCTCGTCCGCTGGCTGGACCCGCGTGCGCCCCAAAAAAAGAGTCCAAAAATTGAGAGCGAGCTAGGCTGCCGTAAGAGGGGTGGAGGTCAGGGGTCATCTGACCTCCTGCAATTGATCATTCAGCGTTTTAGGAAAACCCACTAAAGAGAAAAACACTAAACGGTCTCTTAATAATACAGATTAACAACAGAAGCACGAGCTCAAATATATTTATAATTTGATTAAATAACTTCAATTTGTTATAGTGTTTTATATATTTGTTAAAAACTTAAACATTTACTTTTTGACAATGATTTTTTTATTAGAAAATCCGCATAAATTTCCCCCAAATAGTAATTTTCTGCTTATTTTTTTCTTCTTTATTTTACATGAATTACCCAAAATTTCAAATAAATTGTTTCAAAAGTTTTTTTTAAAAATAAACGTTTGTATTTTTTTTTATTCAATCCAGAATCAGATCATCGCTCCACTTTTCCCAAACTTTTGCGTTTGAAATCTCAGATTCATCCGTGAACGCAGCGCGGCACACTCTACATTTTGGTTTAAATGGTTCAAACCTTAACAGAAAAAAACCTAAATTCTCTGCTCGGCAGCTCCCGGGGAAGTTCTATGCGTAAGCCGTGCGCGCGCGTAAAGCATGTGCTTCATATCAGCAGAAAGGAGATGGTTTGGCAAACTTTCTAACTTTCAAAAAACAATTAAAGTGGATCAATTTCTGGATTAAAAGTTTGTTTTTATTTCTGTAGTGGTGCACGTTTTAGATTTTAACAAAAAAATAGTAAAACTTTACGCAAACAGGAAAAACTTTGATCGATTTTTTAATTCTTAAAAGTAAATTCAAAAATCTAAGGAAAAAGACGTAAAAAGCGCCACTTTTACTTCACCTTCTTGCCGATTTTATCCCCTGGACTAAAAGCTTCTCCTCGTGAGGCCGCTCCACCAGCAACTGTGGATGTGCGTGACGCGCGTCCTCCTCATGGAGCTGCCGCGCGCGGACATTAAACCCAAAACTGATAGAGAAACTCTCTCCCTCTTTTTTCTTCCTCCTTTATGTTTGCCTCTCGGTCTCCTTTTGGAAAGTAGAGGCTTCCTTGCCTTGCTACCCCCCACCCCACTGCAGGAGGGGGGAGGGGGGGGCATCAAGCATGCTTACGGGTTACACATCATGGAACACACGCACGCACACCCCTTTCTGCAAAAAGTGCAGGCCAGCATTTACTCTCTCTGTTTATGCTTTCATTTGTGATTGCACTGAACCGGATCTGTGCGTAAAGGAGGAGCAGACCTTCCCAAAAAAGAAAAAAAAAAGAAAAAAAAAAAACCTATCCATGAAAAAAAAAAAAAAATCATCCAAGGAGTTTCTTCCACTTTCCCTTAAGTGCGCTAAAAGGTTCCGCGTTTGACGATGCGCTTGTGTTTTTATCTGATTTAGATATGAAAAAAAAATCTCAAAACGTGTATTTAGATTTGTTTGTAGTGACGCGTATTTGGCAAATGACAAGCCTGATTTCAGACTGGAGGTCACAGTTTTTATCACCCCCCGCCCCCGTTTTCCTTCTTCATCTACAGCACACGTCAAAGTCAAGGCCCGGGGGCCAGATTCGGCCCTCCAGATCATTTTATTTTATTATGAATTTCTAACTTGTATAGTTTTGAAAGTTATTTAAGGTTTAAGTTGATTTATTCTGGAATAATATTCCTGTCTTTTTATTATTCATAATTATGTTTAAAAGTTACAGTTTTAAAGTTTCTAAAATTGACATTCTGATTGTTTTTTTCAGTATTTTGGCACTTACTAAGATTATTCAGGTTATTTTGGAGTTTAGCTAATATTTCAGCTACATGCTAGCTAGCTATTTTGGCTAATTTAGCCTTTTAAAAGTTTTTTTAGACTGTTTTTGAGTGTAGCTAATATTTTCAGCTACATGCTAGCTGTTCTGGCTAATTTAGGCTTTTTCAAAAATGTTCAGGTGTTTTGGACGTAGGCTAGCATGTAAATGCTAGAGTAAATTAGGCTTTTAAAAAAGTTTTTTCGGGCTGTTTTGGAGTCAGGCTAACACACACTAGCTTTTATGGCTAATATTATCTTTTTCATTCCCAGTTTTTCAAGCTATTTTGAAGTCTAGCTAATATTTCAGCAACGTGCTAGCTTTTTTTTAGCTAGTTTAGTTTTTCTTTTTTAGATTTTAGGTTGTTTTGGAGTTAGGCTAATATATACAAACTAGCTTTTTTGGCGAACTTAGGTGTTTTTTTCCCAGTTTTTCAGGTTATTTTGGGGTTAAGCTAATATCTCAGCTACATGCTAGCTGTTTTGGCTAATTTAGTTTTTTTTAGGCTGTTTTGGAGTTAGGCTAATATTTACTTGCTAACTGTTTTGGCTATTTTTTGCTTTTTTTGTCTATTTTGGAGTTTCGCTAATATTTCAGCTACTTGCTAGCTGTTTTAGCTAATTTAGTTTTTTTCCCAGTTTTTCAGGCTGTTTTGACGTTTAGCTATTTTTTCAGCTACGTGATAGCTGTTTTGACTAAGATGAGTTGTTTTTGTTTGTTTGTTAGGCTAATTTGAAATTAGCTAATATTCTAGCTAGCTTTCAGCTCCAGCGTTTTTAGCTATTAATTTCAGCATCTTCAGCGGCCAAATTCAGCTTACAGCATTCACATTAGTATTATCACAGGTAATTCTATATATCTAGTTCATTATTATGTTAAAAAGTTACAGACTCAAAGTTTTAAAAATGTAGTTTTCAATAAATGTTTATCCTGTTCGTCCGACATCTTAAGGTGTGTTTTGGATTTTGGCTCCCTGTTCGATCGAGTTTGACATCCTGATCTGCAGCTTTCTCCTGCTCTGAGCGGGACAGAAGGAAAACAGACCCCCCCCCTCCTCCCCCCATGGCACACACACACACGGCCTCAATTAAAAGAGGGCTATAAAGATTTAGCACATGCGTTAAAGAGTCCGCGGCATTTCTGCGCGCTCGCCTTTGATCGAGTCCAAACGGTCCAGACAAGTTTGCGCGTAAAAGTGAATTTAGCACCCGCTACTCCAAGGAGGAAGACTTGATACGCCGTGACGCGCTCTGGGCTGAAGTAAACACTAAAAACAATTTTTAAAAAAAGAAGAGGAGCAAGCGGTTCACGGATCAAGAGGACCTAAACCATAAAAGTGAGCGCGGAAAAGGCGCACGGCGTGGACAGAAACTTCAGTTTGGGAGTCTCTCGCCCTCCTCTCCCACCAAACGACCTCGGCCTCGGCTCGATGCTCTTCTTCTCTCCCTGCAGCCCCCACCGGCTGCCCCGCAGGTCACCGCTTCAGGAGCTCCACGTCACCACGTTAACCCCTGCACCGCCGCGCGCAGGATGGAAGAGGGGGTCGAGGGTGGCTGCTGGGTTTGTGCAGAGGACGCAGAGGAGGGGGGTTGTGGAGCTGGGGGGCTGCAGGGACCCCCAGGCGCCTGGAAGGGGGGGTATTATGATGTGTCTGCTTAAAAATGAGGGACACTTCATTTTAATGTTTTTTTCTTTAATTTATTTATTTATTTTATTTTTATATATATTTTTATTTATTTATTTTTAATTTTTTTAATTTTTATTTATTTTTTTATTTTTATTTGTTTATTTTTTGATTTGTATTTTTTATTTTATTTTTATATAGTTTTTTATTTTTATTTATTTATTTATTTTATTATTTTTAAATTTTTTTATTTTTATTTATTTATTTATTTTTTATTCCTTTCAAAGTACTTTCAGATCTCTTTGACATTTTGTAGATCTGGCAACAAACCAAAAATGAAAATACTCACAGAAAAAGCAAATGATTATTATAATCAAAACAGCCTCCAATCCGTAACACTCAAACACGAAGGTTAAATTTTAAAGTACAAGTAATTCAATTTTTTCCAAACCACCACCGCCGGCCATCCGAAGAATTAAAAAAGAAAAAAAATGGTTCTCAAGCCCAAAAGCAACAATAAAGACATAAATCTGCTCCTTACAGTTTAGGTTTTTGCCTTTGAATAGATTTATGGAGCGGGGAAGTGAAAGGGTCACATCTGCAACCACCAAAGAGAGTAACCTTCACTTGTCAGTGACCGGTCGGTCCTTGCATTGTTTGCGGTTCAGCTTGTCTTATTTCCGTACGTCGCCGTATAAGAAATGACTCCGTATTTCTCACGCCAGAAAGCCGCACTAAACAAGGAAAGAAAGTTTCCCAGCCGAGTTCTCTTGCAAAAAGGCAACTATGTAGATGATTTTAGATGTTTGCATATTTATATATGTTCATAAGGGGTTATAGCTTATATCAGGGGCCTTAAAGTGGCGGCCCGCGGGCCTCAAGTTGAAAGTTATGAAAGTTCAATGTAAGCAATATCTACGATAGCTTCCTTCATGCTTAAAACTTTGCATTTGATACTGTCCTTGGATTTGGTCGTCAGAAAAATCCTTAGCAACAGTTGCTAGCGTCGTTAGCTCCTGTTGTTTTACAGGATATGCAGAAGATATAACTTAGATCAGGAGTGTCAAACTCAATCGTACAAGTGGCCAAAATTCAAAACACACCGTAGGTCGCGGGCCGAACAGGATAAACATCTATTGAACACTCTAAAACTACATTTTTAAAACTTTAAAACAGTAACTTTTTAACATAATTATGAACTAGATAGCATTACCTGTGATAATGCTAGTGTGAATGCTGTAGCTGAATTTGGCTGCTAAAGATGCTAGTGCTGATAGCTGAAGACGCTAATGCTAATAGCTGAAGATGCTAGTGCTAATAGCTGAAGATGCTAGTGCTAATAGCTGAAGATGCTAGTGCTAATAGCTGAAGATGATAATAGCTGAAGATGCTAATAGCTGAAGATGCTAGTGCTAATAGCTGAAGATGCTAATAGCTGAAGATGCTAGTGCTGATAGCTGAAGACGCTAGTGCTGATAGCTGAAGATGCTAATAGCTGAAGATGCTAGTGCTGATAGCTGAAGACGCTAGTGCTATTAGCTGAAGATGCTAATAGCTAAAGATTCTAGTGCTAATAGCTGAAGACGCTAGTGCTAATAGCTGAAGATGCTAATAGCTGAAGATGCTAGTGCTAATAGCTGAAGACGGTAGTGCTGATAGCTGAAGATGCTAATAGCTGAAGATGCTAATAGCTGAAGATGCTAGTACTGATAGCTGAAGATGCTAGTGCTAATAGCTGAAGATGCTAGTGCTAATAGCTGAAGATGCTAACCCATGTGTTATCTTATGGGGTCCAGATGACCCGACCCTTACATTTGGTACCAAAACTGCCTAAAGAAAACAAATAAACAAAGCCTGCAAATCAAGACTACCAAGATCCAGACTAAAATAACAAAACTCAGCAGTTTTTTTTAGGAAGAAAAGAACAAAACATACCAGCACAACTCAAAGAAAAACCCGAATGCTACACCGCCTGCCTTGGTGAGGCCTCTTCTTCCTTAAGTACCTGGCAGGTGCTAATTAAGACCATTTGCCCCGCCTACCAGATAACGGTCCAAATGGAGCTCAGACTAAAACGTAACTGGATCTAGTCGTCTGGAAGTAGATGCATTGGAATGGAGTAGAGCTGGGAGCTTTTTCAAACAAAATTTTTTCATCAATTTGAATAAAAAATACAAAAAAATGCAAATTTTAACTTAATTTTCTTTTAAAATATCCTCTATTGTCAGAAAAATCTAGAAAAAAATGATGATGTACGAAATATAGGTGGGAATTGTATACTGGAATCAATAAAGTCTTTTTAAACAAGTAAATATATGGATTTTGCTAATCCTCATCCTGTATTCTTGTTGTTGCATCAATAAAAAACATGTTTGTCGGCTGTCCGTTCTCTCCAATGACTCATTTATCTGTTCTGATCAGATGAGGTTCTCAGGTCTGCTTCCTTTTTCTCTCTTCTCAGACCCCAAACGGTCACGGCAGATGGTCGCTCTTACTGACTGGTTCTGCAGGAGAGTTTCTTCCTAATCTTCCATTTAGAGGGAATTTTCCTCTCTACTGTCGCCTTTTGCTTGCTAAGTACGAGGATTACACCAAAAACCCTCTGATGTAATCTCTAACAGAGCTCGTTAGTGCGCTATTAAGAAAAAACGGCCTCATTGGAATCAGCTGAAGAGAGATAAATAGTCATAACTAATAAAGCTCTGTTTTACGTTTCTGTTGCATTTTGAGACGACTTGGTGAAAAAACTGAAGAACTTTCTTCTCCAGGACAATATTTTAGCTGTTGGCTGACATTCATGTCACCAAATCCCACATTTTTCCAACAATACTGTAATTGATGAGACAAATGAACGTTGTTGGAAGGCGCCGCGTCTGGTTTTAATAAAGCTCCAGTTTCATCTGTCAATCAAAAGTCTCTTTAGATATTTTGAAGACACCGGGCAGTGACTTTGTGATCTGATCTGACTCCACTTCTGTATCTGATCCAAGACGGAAGACATGATTGTGAAACAAGCTTGTTTTGTTTCACGCTCTCTGGTCAGGTCAGGTTGATGATTATTCGACACGTCTTACTGTTTAGTCTTGAATTAATTTGTATACAAGACTTTTACTTTGAAAAACCTTCACATTTTTTTATTTTTTTTAGGTTACTTCATGTTAACACTTAAATTCCTGACACTAAATATTTTTTTTATTAGTGGTAGTCAACAGATTATTATCATTAAACTTGGAGTGACCAAAATTTACCCAAAATGATTAAGAAGTTGTCAAAAATGTAAATATGTTCTGAAAAATCAATGTTGGACTCATAAATCTTTAATTTGAATCTTGAAAAATTTGCAAAAGTTTAGTTCAAGCTTCATAAAAGCTAAAAAATAAAAGATGACACAATTAAAAACCCAACACAGCATCAATCCTGCTGTGATGCACGGTGGTGGTAGGGTCATGATTTACTCCCATTTTGCCACAATGAAACTTATATATATATTTTCAACCTCAAACTTTTGTTTTCTAAAAGTGACCAGATATGTTATTTCTAATCAGCTTCTGCTTATAATATGTTCTTAAAAAACAACAAAGGATTTTAGATTTTGGCTAAAAACGTTCATCTCTGTGAACGATAAAACAATATAGTTGGAGTGGGACTTAAAGGGTTAAAAGTTTTCTCATTTGAGGCCGTTTTAAGACCCGAGTTGAAGCAGCTTTTGTTCATTTTCCTTATTTTCCTTTCTCTCACTCAACTGTAGCCGTGACGCTTTAGGTCGATGTTTTTCAACCAGAGTCGACACGTGTAAAATGAATCAAAAACACGAAGATGCATCCAAAAAAAATCACACTTCAACAAGAGAGAGATGAGCTGCTTTCAAACCATCGCCTGCAGCCCTGAAGGCAGATGTTACCCAATATTGCGAGTGATTCAAGACAATGGCAGCTTTGGCAAAACACCCCGACTTGTCCGGGCCCTCCCCCGCTCCGCTCTCAACCGGTGTTGGGTAAACACGCCTCTGAGATCGTATCAGAGCTGTCAGGTGGCTTTCACTCACGGATACCATCATGTACGGAGTGTTAGCACCTGTTGGCGCACATACTGACTGTTGCATCCCCATTGTCTGCGTTAATTCCAGCAGATATCTGCAAACAAAATCTGCGTCTTGCGTGTGCGGTAAACACATTCAGGCAGGAAACATCTGTAATATTCATTATGAAGCGGAGCAGCTGCAGAAAAGACAATACTTTCCCTTTGCGGCGTTTGGCATGCCCCTTCCGAACATAACTCGACACATGGCGGTGTTAATAAACCTAAACAAATAGCTGTGTTTTACTCTGAGATCAGGGGGCCAAAATCCTGTTTATCCTGTTAGCGGGCCGAGCAGGATAAACATTTATTGAACACTCTAAAACTACATTTCTAAAGCTTTAAAATAGCAACTTTTTAACATAATTAAGAACTAGATATATAGCATTAGCTGCAATAATGCTAGTTTGAATGCTGCAAGATGAATTTAGCTGCTGAAGATGCTAGTGCTGATAGCTGAAGATGCTGAAATTGATATCTAAAAACACTGAAGCCGATAGCTGAAAAAACGCTTAAGCTAGTAGCTGAAATCACTGAAGCTAATAGTCCACTAAAATATTATCTAAATGCCAAATTATGTAGCCGAAAAAAGATAAACTTTAACATAGCCTAAAACCCTGGAAAAAAGCATAAATTAGCCAAAACCTAGTTAGCATCTAAATAATAGCTAAACTCCAAAACAGCTTAAACATTTTTTAAAAGCCTAAATTAGCCAAAACAGCTATGATGTAGATGAAAGATTAGCTAAACTCCAAAATAGCCTTAAAAAAACAAAGAAAAAAAACTAAGTTAGCTAAAACAGCCTGCATGTAGCTGGAATAGTAGCTAAAACAAAAATGGACAAAAAAATGAAAAAAAGCCTAAATTAGCCCAAACATCCAGCTTGTAAATTTTATTTTAACTCAAAATTATCCTTAATAGCCTGAATCTATTAATATTTGATACTAAGTCGTGAACCAGATTTTGATAATTCATGTAGAGATGGTTGAGTCGGGGTGGGATTATATAAGTTCGCTTCCTTCTATTCCCTTTCAAGCGATCTACTTGTGGTTCATTAAGTGATATGTTATTTCATGTATTCATGACCTGATTGCTTGAAATAAACCATTTAATTCATTCATTCAGTCAAAATAGCCTAAAAAAATGAAAAAAAATAAATTAGCCAAAACAGCTAGCATGTAGCTGAAATACTATCTAAACACCAAAATGGAAAAAAAAACTAAAAAAGGCTAAATTAGTCAAAACAGCTAGCTTGTAAATTAGCTAAACTCCAAAATAGCCTAAAAAACTGAAAAAGCATATATGAGCCCAAACATCTAACATGTAAATATTAGCTTAACTCCAAAAAAGCCTAAAAAAATGAAGAAAAAAAACTAAATTAGCCAAAACAGCTAGCATGTAGCTGAAATACTTTTTAAACACCAAAATGGAAAAAAAACTGAAAAAAGGCTAAATTAGTCAAAACAGCTAGCATGTAAATATTAGCTAAACTCCAAAATAGCGTAAAAAACTGAAAAAGCCTAAATTAGCCAAAACAGCTAGCAGGTAAATATTAGCTAAACTCCAAAATAGCGTAAAAAACTGAAAAAAGCCTAAATTAGCCAAAACAGCTAGCATGTAAATATTAGCTTAATTCCAAAAACCCTAAATAAATGAAAAAAAAAAACTAAAGTAGCCAAAGCAGCTAGCATGTAGCTGAAATATTATCTAAACTCCAAAATAGCCTAAAATATCTTAGTAAAGGCCAAAATATTCCAAAAAGCTAGCAGAATGCCAATTTCTTAAAACATTTAAACAGTAACTTTTTAGCGCAATTATGACTAATAATAATATTTTTTCAAAATTATACAAGTTAGAAGATTACATCGGGCCATTAATAGCAATAAAATAAAATGGAGGGCCGTATATAATTACCCAGAGGGCCGGATCCGGCCCCCGGGCCTTGACTTTGACACATGTGCTGTAGATGCTTCATTTTGCAGATATTTTGGAAAACATCCAAACATTTGTAAAAGAAATAGGTCTCAAAGGGGGGTGTTTATGGAGGACGAGTGACCCCAGAGGTGAGCCTGAACAACTGAGGCGGCCACAAACCAGTGAGCTACAGCAGCAAAGCATCCTGGGACTTTAAAGTCTTTCATCTTTGCTCTCATTTTGTAATGCATATCAGTCATAAAGGAGCGTTACGTCACTGGATACAGGGAGGCCTTTATCTCAGGTCTGTGTATAAGTTATGTGTGCGCAGTAACACGCAGAGACATCTCTTTAACATCATGCCAAGGCTTTCACCCTTCCATGCCACCGACGATCCGCTCAGTTTTTTTTTATTGCAGCTGCTAATGTAGCAGCCAGAAAAGGAACAAAGCTAGCTTTGTGACCTCCACCCCCCTCCGCACTGTCTGCTGACGCGTTTGCTTGTTCTCCATGTCATCCTCGAGCCTTGTTCCTCTTCCAACCTCTCACTAAAAAACCTCTTTTCTTCCTTCTTTAACCCCCCTCCCGTCCCGCACATCTGCAGGAGAATCACGCGGCTCCGGCATGGCCGGCTCGCTCAGTCATGTGATCGCCGGGAAAGAAAAAGGGAAGTGTGTGTCGAAAGCCATTTTTGGTCCAGCTGGGAGGTCGGAGGTCAACTCAACGCTGATCCAATCAGCTCGGATCAACACAAGGGGCCGTCTCACTTTTACCCCCGGATTTCCCTCCTTTCAGCCGTCCTGAAAACTATCGCCTCTTTCTTCTCCGCCGTCTGGCCTGACCCGAGCGTTTCGCTCCGGAGCCCGAGACGGGCTCTGATTACAGATGTGGGCGGCTGAAACTCCAAATCTGAAGAATATCAGACGACTCATCACAGCATGTAAAAGGAGAACGGACACCTCATTCTGAACGTTTACTCGTGAAATGTCAATAAGGGCAAAAGTGTGGAGCTTCATCGGTGTGAAATCTGAGAGACGGGAAGAGCACAAGACTGGTCAGATCACTCTTCCAACCAACATTTACTTCTTTATTAAAATAAATAGCCTTTTTAGATACTATTAGGCCACTTTTAACCAAAAATCTACACAAAAATGAATTTCTGTACAAACAGAGGCTGCTACAGGTGTCGACACATTCTCCCGCATCCACAACCGCCAACAACAATAGTCTGTTTATGCACCCGGACTGGATCATGAGACCCAGCGAGTGTGGCATCACCAGAGGCGGAGTGAGAAGTTCAAAGTTTTTACAAACACGACCCAAAGCTAAATATAAGACGCATTTCACAGCTCTAATTTTGTCCGCTTTTCGTGCGTCATTATACGGTGTTTAGCAGCTGCCAAATGGAAACGGTCTGGGTGGAATTTCGTGTCGTTTTCCTGATACTGAAGGGCATTCACTTTAGATATCAAAGAATAATGTAAAATGACGGGTCACATAAAAGGACTTAGAGATAATAAAAGCATTTAACGGCACCAGATATCTGAAAAAATCCACAATTTTATGTCTTAGTTTTGTAGCTTCAAGGATTATTTGTTCTTATTGATACAGAAATATTAACTCATGACGCGGCGTCCAAACTTATTTTCATTTACCATCTATTTGAAAACAAAACCTTTTTTTTTTAATATTGATACTAAACTTAAAGAAACTTTTATTTATAAAAAACTTTTTGAAGT